>NC_045960.1:49844355-50144355 GCF_010909765.2 Amblyraja radiata | reverse complement strand
GGTTCCAGAGAACATAATCTAAAGGGCCTGTCCCACGAGCATGCGACTCCATGCGGCAAGCCGACCGAAGCGACTCAATGCGGCAAGCGCTACCTAACGTGGTCGCTTGAGCCGTACGGCCTCGCGGGGCCGGTCCCACTTCGATCGGCGTAGCCGTATGGAGTTGTGCGGAGCTGGTCCCGACATCGCATGGGGCTCCGAAAAACAGACCTTGTCAAAAATTCCGCGCGGCAACGCAGCCGCCTCGACACCGTACGTCACGCAAGAACTTCCCGCGGACTAAGCTCGCACTTCATGTCACTCCCTCGACCTCGGCGTGGCCCCCGCTTCTGGTTAGGTCGCGCTTGCCGCATGGAGTCGCTTAGGTCGCGCTTGCCGCATGGAGTCGCATGCTCGTGGGACAGGCCCTTAAGTCTGTTCAATCTCACCCGTAGCTAATGCATAATTCCAGTAAATCCTTTTCCGAAACCTCCACATCCTTTCTGTAAGGGGCCAATCAGAACTACTTGCAATACTGCAAAGGTGGCCTAACCCGAGTCCTATAAAGCTGCATGATGACTTTCTGACTCTAATAGTCGATAACCTATGAAAGCACGCATATCACATGCCTTCTTAAAGGCATTGCAGCCATGGAGGTCAAAATGCTCATCTTCATTTGTTATATATACTCTATGTTATTTAAAAAGCTGGAAATATATCACTGACAGCTTATGCTTCTGAATAGTGTGCCTGCTGCACTTCTGGTAATATTAGTGGGAAGTGGAAGAAAATGTCTGCCCAAAATCACAAAAATTGCGAACCTGCCCCTGTATCTGTTGATATTTTATAAGCATAAGCTGCATGATGTGCCTTAACGTGAAGAAACACTGCCAGTATTTTCCCTGGGTCATCACTGTAAAATCTGTGTTCACATTTATATGATTGATTGTCAAAGCCAGACAGCAATATCAGGAGGAGTGAATAGTTCTCGTCGACATTTGAATTCTTTGCCGGTCAATGAATTAAATTTATCATGTATTTGAAAGACTGATTTCGTGTACCATGTCATCTATAAGAATAATTCCTTGGCAATGTTTTATTTTAACTCACTGACACAAGTGACAGATTAAGAGATGTGTTATCTTAGTCTATTGCTTTTACAATCTTGAATGAACAGTTACTTTTATAGTTTAAAAAAAATGCCAGAATGAAATAGTCTGGTGCCGGCTAAACTATTGGGGCTAGCATATAGTTAAACTCAATTTTTGAAGAATTACTTTTTCTCCTCTGTATGTTTTTGTTAAATATTGTCATTTTGACAGTTTATAGTGCTTAACGCCAAGTGGGAAAGATCATATTTTAATCTAAAGAGAAAACTAATGCTCAGACCTTATGAATATCGACAAAATATAATGAACCCACCCACCCTTTCTTCCTGAGTGTTCAACGTTTATTAATTAACTCAAGTCTATGGCAGCTCTAAAACAGCAACCATAATGCCTTGTGCTCATTATCAATTCAGTTCAACCATTATCAGTGACACAAGACAGACTGCATTAATTTCCAATCTAAATGTGCCAAGTTGATTCTATCTGTTTTTTGTTTTTTTTTAGAAAGTCAGTCAAGTTTGTCATAATTCTGTCCCACTTTTATCAACATAGTGTCAGAAATTGATAATACGATAGTGTTCTATTTAAGTTACTTGACCAATGATTTAAAGCCCTGGGGATTCAGATGAAGGAGTTCTGATCCTACAACTACAGTCTGGATTGTGTCATGTGTAATATTGCTGTTTTAAATCTGTACCACATCAGAGACTCCATGTGACTATCATGTGACAAACTCCATGTGACTATCTGGTCTCTGGATCTAGTAATAATTAATGAAATGAATGACAGCATGAAAATAGGCCCTTCAGCCCAAATAGTCCATGTTCTCCGTTATGAATGAATGAATACGTTTATTGTCATTGCACAATACTGTGCAACAAAATTCCATTACATCTCCTCCGGTTAAAAAAATACAAACACGACAACCATTAACACATATGTACACTTATTAGTAAAAAATAAATAGGTATTTTAAAAGAATTTAAAAGAATTTAAAAGAATTTGGCGGCATTTCTTGGAATTACATTTTGCTTCCCCAGCATTCTCTGTTGGAATTTAGCTCTTTTATCGCACATGGGTAGAAACTATTCTTTAGTCTACCGGTGCGAGCCTTCAGAGTCCTGAATCGCCTCCCAGAGGGTAGCAGAGTAAAAAGGTGGTTGACAGGGTGGGATGTGTCCTGCTTGATATTTGTGGCCCGGCGCAAGCATCGGGCCCTATATATGTCATCCAAGGAGGGCAGTTGGGCGTTTGTAATGTTCCTAATGTTATCCCACTTGATCATCTGCTCGTTACACATTAGGGGCAATTTTACAGAGGCTAATTAATACGATATGATAGAACTGTTTATTCCAGGAGGGAAATTGATCTGCGAACAGTCATAAAAACACAAAATACATGACGCATGAAATTAAAGTGATGAGTGGAAAGGCTTGGGGGATGTGCAAAGATTGGGGATGGGGGGGGGGGGAGTGTTTCAGTCTCAGTCTTGGTCTACCCCATGACAGAAGGGAGAGGAGGGGGAGTTTGATAACCACGGGTAAGAAGGTACGCCTGTGGCGCTATGTCCTGCATCTTCGTGGAACCAGTCTGTTGCTAAAGGTACTCCTCGGGTTGACCAGTGTGTCATGGTGGTGAGCTGTATTGTCCAGAATGCTCTGCAGTTTAAGGAGCATCCTCCCCTCCAAGACCTCCTCCCATGAATCCAATTCTGCCCCCAGGACGGAGCCAGCCTTCCTGATAAGTTTGTTGATCCTATTGGTGTCCGCAGCCTATGCCCTGCTGCCCAGCACACCCAACGAAGAAGATGGCACTGGCTACCACTGATTGGTAGAACATCTGCAGCATCGCACTGCAGATGTTGAAGGAGCAGAGCCTTCTCAAAAAGTACAGATGGCTCTGTCCCTTCTTGTACAGGGCTTCTGCACTCGTGGACCGGTCCAGTTTATTGCCCAGGTACACCCAAGGTATTTGTACACCTAGGTAAACTACACATCCACACCATTTATAGAGACAGAGGACAGGGGTGTTCCTCTCCTCCTAAAGTCTACCACCTACTCCTTAGTCTTGGCCAATCCACAAACGGGTCATCTAGAAACCCGTATGTTTTGGGAGGAAACCCATGCAATCACGGGGGGAATGTGCAAACTCTACACAGACAACACCCGAGGTCAGTGTTGAACTCACAGGGATCTGGCACTGAGGCAGTAGCTCTACCAGTTGTAGCACAGTGCTGCCCCATATAGCATAGAAAATGGCCAAAACCCCTTTTCCTCTGGAAGAAAGATGACCAAACTGTCCTGACATTGGAAATTTTCCTTTTAGTTAATAAAGTACTCTTTTATTTGAATGATTGAATATTGTTTTCATGTCTTAGAAAGAGATAATGGGACAAGACATTTAGATTAGTTTATTTAAATAAAATTGAAGGAGTGCCAAACTTTCTTGGTAATGAGAAAGTCCAGGTTGTTAACAAAAGTCCTCATAAGCAGACATTGAATGCCAGAACAGTAGGAAGATGCATTGTCCATAAAAGAATAGACAGAATAAATGCAAGCCTGTGATTAATGATGGCAAAAATTCTAATGGACAGCATAAATCAGCATTTTGAGAAGCACAAGTTAATCAAGAAGGACAAGAGAAAGGACGGATATTCCTCGCTAACTAGACAGAGAGCAGGAAGAGAGATGAGCTCAACTAAGTTTTTTTTAGCTGCTGTAGACTACTGACTCCAATGTCTTACATTTATGTAATGCACAGTAAATAGCAAAATAATTATTTTTATTTTATCAATACAAGAGAAAAATATCAAGCGAGTATTCAAACATTCTGTTATCTGTTTCAGGTTCTGTTGAATGTAAAACTGGTGGTAAAATCATATGGGCAGCAAGCAAAACTATGTCCATTCAAAACAAGTTGAAATATAATTTTAGTAATAGAGAGAATGTTGCATTTACAGTTCAGATCAGCGCTGAACAGATGTCAATGCCAAACATCATCTGGTTCAACCTGAAACATTGACCTGTGAGATGCACTGAATCAATGGCATGACAGCAAGGACTATAGTGGGGCAGAAATTATGGCATCTGTCTGTTCATTGTTAAATGGGAAGATATTATTGCTGTTTAGCAGGTGGACCATCCAATAATTCAATAGCAAGATCATTTGATTGAATAAGATGGTGGGTGATGTTGGCAGCATTTTCAGCAACATTACACTTCTAATGCTTTTTTAATGGATATGAGAACTCAATGAAAAATTAGAGGAGAGTAAAGAATTGTTTTCAAGTGAAGTTAGATAGAAATAGGCAAATGATATATTGGGTAGATGCACTGAGTGCTGAGCCCTTACTGTTTCTGACTCGGGTTTCAAGGAAAGTGTGAATTTGGTGTGAATTTAACATCTGGTCAGCAAAACTATTGCAAGATATTTTGCAAGAAAGTTATTAGACTAAACAGGACATGCAGACAGAAGACAGAAAACATCATGACAAAAATAAGGCTTAAGGTAAAAGGACAAGGTGGTGAGTTCCAGAGCTTTGAACCATGGCAGTAGAAACACACCTAATGACGATGGAGCACTTAAATCTGCATATGTACAAGGGATCAGTGTCAAGACATTGAAAACAACTCAAGGGAGCTGCAGGGTGAAGGAGGTTCATAAGTTTGCAAGTGATAGGAGCAGAATGAGGCCATTCGGCTCATCAAGTCTACTCTGCCATGCAATCATTCCCTCTCAACCCCATTCTCCTGCCTTCTCCCCATAACCGCTGACACCCGTACTAATCAAGAATCTATCAATCTCTGCTTTAAATATATCCATTGACTTAGCTCCTTAGAGGTCTCAGAGATGAGAGAGAGAGTTGAGGCCACGGAGGGAAGAAAAAATAATGATTAGGAATTCTAAATCTGCGGGATTGCTTGCATACAGGGATGCAAGATGTAAACCGGCATTTTGGAGCACCGGGTCCCTGCCAACCATCAAGTACCCATTTACATTAATCCTACCTATGATGTCTTCTGTAAGACCATTGTGACTAGCACAATGAATACAGTCCGACATCTTGTAAGAAGGATTTTAATCTGCACAACCCGGAAACTTCTAGAGGGTCACCTGACCTCAGTCACGAGGCACAGGCACATTTGCCAGCTTGGGTTGTGCAGATTAAAATCCTTCTTACAAGATGTCGGACGTGTATTCATCGTGCTACTCACAACGGTCTTGCAGAATACATCACACTATCCTTACCAATTTATTCTTCCCACATTCCCATCGGCTTCCACCACTCCTCTGCTCTGGAATTTACCACACACCCATACTAGGGACAATTTACAGTGGTCAAATAAGCTACCAAACCACAGGTTTTGGGGATAAGGAAGGAAGTTAAAGTACAACATAGTACACAATTCCTAATTTCATTGGGATATCATTTGTCCTTTGTATCTTGACAGTGCAGTATAGTCGATGAGGAAATGAGTGAGCCCAGAGTGACAAAATAAAAAGGTAGCAGTAGCTCAATTAACCCGAGGACCTCTTCCTATCTTATTCAGTATACTGAGGGGGTAGAGGGTAACCATGAGGAGTGCAGCCAGAACTATAACACATGCTAGATGGAAGATGGAAGATAAAAGGTCAAGTGATCGATCATCAGGGGTGACAATATAGTATAGGGACCAGAAAGATGTTTTGGGGTCACAAATGTGATTCCATAATGCCATATTGTCTTACTGGTGTTGGGATCAAAGATGTGACCAAGCAGTTGCAAACCATCTGGAGCAGCAAGAGGACGTCATGGTCCACATTGGTACCAATGACACAGGTCAAGAATGGGATGAGAGATCCTGCAAGTAGATTTCAGAGGTTGGAAGGAAATTAAGAAGCAGAATCTCACAGTACTGTCCAGATTAATCCTTGTACCATGTGCTAAAAAATGTTGTAATAGAGCAACAGTGTAGATGAAAGTATAGGTAAAGAGATGGCATATGAGAGAAGGCTTTAGATTATGAGATTCTAGGACCAGTTTTGGGAAAGGCAGGTTCTACAGAGAGTGGACGGACTACATTTCGACAGAACCGGGACTATTTCCGCCATTTCCGCCACCTCCAACGTGACCCCACCACTCGCCACATCTTCCCATCTCCCCCTATGTCTGCCTTCCGCAAAGACCGTTCCCTCCGCAACTCCCTTGTCAATTCTTCCCTTCCCTCCCGTACCAGCCCCTCCCCAGGCACTTTCCGTTGCAACCGCAAGAAATGCAACACCTGTCCCTTCACCTCCCCCCTCGACTCCATTCAAGGACCCAAGCAGTCGTTCCAGGTGCGACAAAGGTTCACCTGTACCTCCTCCAACCTCATCTACTGCATCCGCTGCTCTAGATGTCAGCTGATTTACATCGGGGAGACTAAGCGGAGGTTGGGCGATCGTTTCGCCGAACACCTCCGCTCAGTCCGCAATAACCTACCTGAACTCCCGGTGGCTCAGCACTTCAACTCCCCCTCCCATTCCCAATCCGACCTCTCTGTCCTGGGTCTCCTCCATTGCCAGAGTGAGCAACACCGGAAATTGGAGGAACAGCACCTCATATTCCGCCTGGGTTGCTTGCGTCCGGATGGCATGAACGTTGAATTCTCCCAGTTTTGCTAGCCCTTGCTGTCTCCTCCCCTTCCTTAACCCTCGAGCTGTCTCCTCCCATCCCCCCGCCCTCGGGCTCCTCCTCCTCCCTTTTTCCTTCCTTCTCCCCCCCACCCCCCATCAGTCTGAAGAAGGGTTTCGGCCCGAAACGTCGCCTATTTCCTTCGCTCCATAGATGCTGCTGCACCCGCTGAGTTTCTCCAGCATTTTTGTGTACCTAATATCCTCTTGCCTGGGATTCTGGTGCTATTCAGAAGAGTTTAAATTAGATTAGCTGGAGGATACAAAGCTAGGGAATCTTTGAGAAGGGAGCAAAACAACACGATATGGATGGCAGAAATGTAATGATAGAGTCTAAAAGGTAGAGAAAAAGAAGATTAGCAAGTAAATAAAAAAAGAATCTGGCTGTGCCTAATGATGCCTACCTAAATGTAAGGAATGTTGTGAATAGAGCAGATGAGTTATGTCTAGGTAGCTTACTATTATTATTACAGAAATGTGACTTGATGGGTGGTGTGCAGGGTGCAGGACTGGCATCTTATTGTTGGTGTTAGAAAGGTTTTAGACAAGATGGGAGGATAGCAGCAATAATGGTTTAAAAAAACAACTATGGCTCCAAGAAAGGATGATATGTTGGAAGGATTATCAAATGAAGCCATGTGGGTTAAATTGCAGCACTTTTGTTTTTCATTCACATTTTTGGCACTGCACTATTGACATCAAGGGAGGTAAGCAAGCACATTTCTGACAAATGTAAAAGGATTAGTGTAATAATAGCAAGGGGTTTGTTTCACTTGAATATTAACTGGGATACAGTCACGGTAAAAATACATAATTCCTATGTTACATTCTGGAGAATTTAAGACAGTACTTGTCAAATATTGTAGCAGTCGTCATCATAATTCAGTCAGATTTAACAGTTATGGAAAAGGACAAAGATAAAATATTATTAGTGGTTCTAAACTGGGTAAGATTAAGTTCTTCCTGTGTCAAAAAAAACTGGGGAAAAAATACTGAAAGCCTCTAGATAAATCACTGTGAACAATAGGAGACGTTTGAGCAGTTTGGAGTAAACATTTCCCCACAATGTTTCAGAACTGCCAAATCCTGCACCTTGTGGATAACTCAATTCATAGAGGGTAGGATACAGGTAACAGGATGGATACATCAGACATCAGGAAGTACAGAACAATAAGGAAGGTTAAATTAAAATAAAGATTGGGAAAGAGAAAGCAGAGTAATGAGAATTGAGAAGCAAATTCAAAGATAATCTAAATATTGTTTAAATGGGTAAACAAAACCTGAAGGACAACTGACGATATAGGGACTATCTCCCCCCCCCCCCCCCCCCCCCCCCCCACCCTCAATAAAAAATATGTAACCATGCATGGAGTGCATGGAGGATGTAGTTAAGATTCTACATGAATATTTCACAACTACATTCATTAAAAAGATGCATGATGCCTTTTTTCTATTCAAGGCAGAGTGTGGACTATGTGATGCATAAAGTAAAAGAAGAAATACCAAGAGGTTTATCATCTTTAAAAATGAATAAAATCAATGTCCATATAAAATATATGCCAGGTTATTAAAAGAAGAGGAGGAGGGAATTGTGGAGACTATCAATAACATTTTTTTCAATCCTCTCTGTTTGCAGGAAGGGTTTCAGAACATTGAAGAACTGTTAATGTTGTATCATTTCAAAAAGGAGAAAATATTGAACTTGGTAATCACAGGTCAGTTAGTGCAACGTCAAAGAAGGGGATATTACTGGAATCCATTCTAAGGAACAGCATAATCCCTCATTTAGAAAAGCACATTTTAAGTAGAGTCAGAGATTTGTTATGGGATAGTCATGCCTGATTGTTTGATTGAAATTCTTTGAGGAAGAATGAAGAGGGTAGTGCATTTGATGAAGTCAATATAATCCCACGTGGCAGACTGCTCAAAAAAGTAAAGCCGCATCGGATCTAATGAGAAATTGCAAATGGAATCTAAAATTGGCTTAAAGCCAGAAATGAAATGGCATTAGGAATATTGGGTAATTTTGTGAGTGATAGGGTATTACCCCTATCACTATTACCCCTATCAGTGAGGGTTCCACAAGGATCATTACTAGGTCACTCGCTCATGACTTAGACCTAAATTAAGGGGGCATGATAAGGGAGTTTGCATAGGATTCAAAAATTAGTAAACATTAAGTGGCAGATGGTTTGGTCAGTTGGGCAGGAACATGGCAACTAAAATTTAATTCAGAGAACTGAAGTGATGTATTTATGAAGTTCCAACCAGGCAAGGGAACATGCAGTAAATTGAACGATGCAGCATAGTGCGGAGGGTTTATGCAATGCATGTCCACATGTCTTTAAATATAGCAATAACAAACAATAAGATGAATAGAAAGACATTTTGAAGCAGGGTTGTTATGACAAAAAAAAAAGAGGCAGAAAGTTCAGGAGTAACTCAGCAGGTCAGGCAGCATCCCTAGAGAACATGGATAGGTGATATTTTGGAAATGGACCCTTCATCAGACTGTACACCATGTTAGCTATACCACAGTATGGATTTTGCTTGCATTTCTGGTCACCACATTACAGTAAAAATACAATTGGGTGCACAAAGGCTTTTGAGGACATTGCTGAGACTGGAAACCTGTAATTATTAGGAAACTGAAAAATAAACAGCCAGAGGATCTCAATAGACCAGGCAGCATTTGAGTAGGGAAATGGACAGATGCCGCTTTAGGTCAGCACCGATCCTCAGTATCCAGGAATCAATAATTAGGAAAGATTGATAAAGCTAGGGTTATTTTTTTTGGACAGAGGATGCTGAGAGGAAACATAATAGAGGTTTTAAAATTGTGGGTTCTTGGTATTAGGAAGAAACAATTTGATAGCAGAAGGGGTGAAAACCAAGTGGCACAGATTTAAAGTAAGGGGAGGCGATTAAAAGAAAAACATCCAGAAAGTGATAGAAATCAGGAGGTAGTCTAATTTTAAGAGTTTGGAAGTATAGTTGAAGAGAAGTTCTACTTTTAAAATGCAAATTTTAGTCCCCCATATTGAAATAAGACTAAAAGATTAAAATTTCAGAGTAGCATACTCAACATCTTGTCCTGGTAGATTCCAATTGCAAGCTGCTAGGAACTCAGCAACACTGTCACCTCAACTCAGTTCAGCCATTTTCTCTGTTTCCAGGGTGGTTTGGTGAAATCAGTGCTTCCATCTGCCTCTCAAGGTCATAGTTCTAAGATGCTTCACCTGCACATGAGGATGTCTTATGTTCGGTCCTAGAGAGCTGTTAAGAAGGGTGTATGTGACCTGATTGCCCCGAAATGTCACCCATTCCTTCTCTCCAGAGATGCTGCCTGTGCTGCTGAGTTACTCCAGCATTTTGTGTCTATTTTTGATTCATAACGAGCTGCTTGTGCAATCTTGCTGCGGTTTGAAGGGGAAAACATGGGACCACATCCCTAGTTGCCAATACCTAGTGGCATATCAACGGTGTTTACTGATAGTGCCATCCATACTACATAACGTCCATTGTCCCATTCCTGAACTGCCAGAACTTCAGGATCAATAGTTGAGTTCAGCAAGAGACACGATATTGGTGCAATTACAGGAATTGTAGCTCTGAAAATGTAACACCTCATGGTGTTCTTAACACTTCCTTTTGAAGCACTCGGCACCACATTATTAATTTTTTTTAGTGAAAGTTGAAGTTTCAGAAGAAGATTATATTCCACATATTTGACAAACCCCACAAACAACTTGGAAAATTAATACAAATATCCAAAAGTCTACATCAGAACCAAAACTACAGAAAATATAGTTCAATAAGAGATTGAAATCTTCAACTGCTCACAGCAAATAAGCATTTCCACAAAGATTCAGTTTTTTAATTCTATAACTCACAATGTTTACTTGGTAAACATTTTTCCAAGTGAGGTTGTCTGCTGAACACAAACAATTATTGTGACATTGGTTTAATGTGCTTTCACTTGACCTCTGGGTTACACTTGTAACGTCTGGGATGTCAGGACTGTCTTATGAAGAAAGACTGGATAGACTTGGTTTATACTCTCTAGAATTTAGGAGATTGAGAGGGGATCTTATAGAAACTTACAAAATTCTTAAGGGGTTGGACAGGCTAGATGCAGGAAGATTGCTCCCGATGTTGGGGAAGTCCAGGACAAGGGGTCACAGCTTAAGGATAAGGGGGAAATCCTTTAAAACCGAGATGAGAAGAACTTTTTTCACACAGAGAGTGGTGAATCTCTGGAACTCCCTGCCACAGAGGGTAGTCGAGGCCAGTTCATTGGCTATATTTAAGAGGGAGTTAGATGTGGCCCTTGTGGCTAAGGGGATCAGAGGGTATGGAGAGAAGGCAGGTACGGGATACTGAGTTGGATGATCAGCCATGATCATATTGAATGGCAGTGCAGGCTCGAAGGGCCGAATGGCCTACTCCTGCACCTAATTTCTATGTTTCTATGTTTCTATGTTTTATATGGGACATAATGACACAAGCTTTAGCTAACCTCTGGGAAGCACCAGCTGCTTAAATGACTGACGACCCAACACATTGCTGTAAATTGCCAATGGAATACTGTTCTCTTTTGGAAGATTCCAGGTTGAATTCTAATCTGCTGAGAGTAATTCAATGGATAGCAGTGCACAAAAAAACAGAACATGTATCCACAAGAGAATGTATCAAAGGTTATCCAACTCTTGGAATTAGAACAAAAAACACAAAACTTTTTTAGACGGTGAAAATATCAAGTCAAAATCTATATGGTCAGGCCAAGGCCTAGCCAATGAATCAGACCTGGTGGAACATTATTAGAAGATAGAATATAGAAATGTAAACCACAGGAACAGGCACTCCGGCCCAAAATATCTGTGCCAAACATGATGCCAAGATAAACTAATCTCTCTGCCTACACATGATTCATATCCCTCCATTTCTAAAAGACTCTTAAATAACCCAATCGTATATACCCTTGGAAGTGCAATCCATGCACCCTTCACTCTGTGTAAAAAAAGTCCCACACATTCCCTTTCTGTGGCCTCATTTTTTTTCCATTTCACTGTGAACCATTTGGAAAAATTAAAAAAAGTCAAGTTATTCTAAAATTAGCCTAATCAGTTTTTAGCAGCAGCCTCAATGCACACATCAACTGGGTCATTAAAAATATTGTTAGTCATACTTTCTAATCTAAATTTATCTTCCTGAATGATTATTATTAAGAGAAATGCAAGATAGCAGCAAGCTCTTCACCATACCAAATCCACCAGACCAACGCATCCACTTTTACACAATTCCTGTGCTTACCTATTTAATTCTCCCAACATTCGCAACAACTACCCCCAGATTCTACCAGTGACCTACATGACCTGTTGAAAGCGGCCATTTAACCCACCAGCCTGCACATATTGGGAACAGACACACAATGCTGGAGTAACTCAGCGGGATTGGCAGCATTTCTGGAGAGGAATTGGTGATGTTTTGGTTCGAGACCATTCTTCAGACTCTTCTTGAGCTGAAAAGGGCTCCACCTATCCTGAGTCATCGATGCAGGCTCAGCTTTGTTCTGTTCCATCACACACCTCCACTTTCCCCCTCCATGACTCTCAGTCTGATGAAGGGTTTTGACCCAAAACATCACATATTACTTTTCTCCAGACATGCTGCCCGGCCCACTGAGTTACTCAAGCAATTTGTTTCTGTTTGGTATAAACCAGCATGTGCAGTTCCTTCTTACACATGTTTTAGACATTGATGGGATATGCAAAGTATTCCATAAAAATGGTGATTCCACACACCAAAAAGTAGAGTGAATCAAATTGCTTATGGAAGATCCTAAGTGGAACTATGGCATTGAAATGCAGATTGCAAACGAGTTTCAATTCAACTTTTTAATCAATATGAACTTGGCATTGTTCTATTGATTTTTGCAGTTGACTATTCAAATCCAGAAAGTAAATGGTGATCAAATTAAGATACATAAGAAAGAGGCAATTTATCTAATTATGGTTGATCTCCTTTAACGTTATTGGGTTAGGACCAACTCTGAATCAATTCATTGTGTTATTGCAATTTCGGAAAGAGCATGGATTGTTGGAGTCCTGCCAAGTTTACAGCCACCTTCATTCCAGGAGCACTTTTTGATGATACAAGACCATGCGGCCCCAGAGCCTCCATATCGCCAAGGCAGGGTAGCAATTACCAGGCTTTAGAAGCTTTCTTTATAATCTATTCCTATCCATATAAAATAACACAGAATCTACATAGTCTGTACAATTGAACTAAATGGGTCCTATTTTTGAAAACAAGATCCTGTGCACCAAATTATTTCTAGTCCAACCTGGGTAGTTTGCTTTGTTTTGCATTGATTTAACCTATTACTATAAAACAGCTCTGAGTGAGCTTCGATTTGCTGAACTGCCAGTTTAAAAAAAAAAGTACGTTAAATTTTTCAAAGTGAATACATAAGAGTTGATCTGAAATTTCAATGGAAATCTATGTCCTTACTAAACGGACTCATAATGAGCATACCTTGCACATTCTTTTGCAGCGCCTCTGTGTTGTCTCTCAAGTTTGGTGGTAGGAAACGTTCAGTTGTTCCTGTGTTGGTCAAATACGGATTTTCAACTGGATTGGTTTCGTTTCTTCCACCTGCAGACAATGTTGAAGAATTGTTGTCATTGCTTCCTTCTTGCTGCGACATGGTACGGTCTTCATTTGGAGTCATTGAAGCATTGAGGTCAGTCTTCCACCCTTCAACTACATTTGGCTGTGGCTTGTTTTCCTTTTTGGTTGAGAACCTCACTTGCTTGCTACCTGCGTCCATCTTTGCGTTGCCACTGTAATCTTCTGATTGTTGTGGCATGTCGCCTATTTCTTCTACAGGCCGAATTGAGATCAGTTTGGAGAGATTTTCAGACTCAGTGGAGCTGGTACTTGGACTGCGCTTTAGAATCCCTTTTCTTTTTGAATTCTCAGACTCTATTTTCCCAAATGGTACATCATTGTAATATTCTCCTGATGTCCGGATTTGGCTTGATAGGTTGCTCATTGAACCTGTGGAGTTCTCTGGTTCATAATGTTGGCCCACATTATTGTCTCCGTATTGATCTTTCCACGTTGATGCATCGGACTTTCTACCAACTTCAGCTGATGCTGAATCTGAAGGTCTTGAAAACAGACTACCTGAGTCTGGGGACTGTCTCACAACACTCTCTGCTGCTGCATTTTGCAATGGCACCGTGTTTGATTTTTCAGTATAATCATTGTCATTTTTTTGGGGCTTGTTTCCACCTTTCAGAATTTCTGATAGCAAATTTGCTGGACTTCTTGAAACCGAGGTTTTTTTACTTAGACCAGCATTGGGATAGTTTTTCTCTGAATTGGATTCTACTTTCTCCAGCCTGGAAAGTCCTTCAATTGAATCACTGTTCTTGTTTGGATCTTGTGCAATTTCTACACCACTGTAAGCGACTCCAGTGTCATCCATTGCGGTGGGACTGCGTGCGGAGTCATTGATTTGTTTAAAAAGTCCTGCACTTTTGGCTGCATCGGCTTCATCAGATATGTCATTCTGTATGTCTAGATTCAGGGAACCTTTATGAGGACTCTGATGACGTGGAGCCTCTTCTGCTGTCCAAACTTGAGCTTCACTGGGTGAGCTTGTATTAATATTAGAAAAGGGATTTGTTTCTGATGTGGGTACATCCTTTGCTGTAACCAATGCATCACTGATGGGCAGAAGTACCTCAGTGCGGGGGGACGTAGACTTGCCTTGGTGATCCTGATTACTTCTCCCTCTCAATGCTCGAACCATGTCTCCTGTAAAACAAAAATTACAGTTGTATGAGAAAACGGTCTGGTTCAGTGTATTCTATATATAACATACATTGGTTACAAATTAAACTATTAAGACATGCCATTTGAATATACTTCTCGTGACATATGAAAGAGTCACAGATTCAAAATCTATAATAATTTAAATAAGAGTGTCAATCCAATCCATCATACTAAACAAATCAGCTTTGACCAAGTCAGCAATAAATTTGAATTTCTAAGCCACATGCAAGAATATAGTTCAAGGATCACATAATTAAGGGAGCTGTGTCCTGATGCAAGTCATTAGCCTTTTCCTTTATTGTCATTAATTAATATTGGCGTATATATAACTGTTTAAATAAATTGTCGGGACTTAACTCAATGGTACCATTCTTGTCTTTGAGTTCAAGCCCCACTATGGAGACTTAAGTACTTATTCTAGGATAACACAAAAGGAATGCCACACTATCCTGAGAGTCAGTTTCAATTGAGATGGTAAATTAAGGCAATCAGCCTGAGAATTGGTATGAAATGAATCTCATGGCCCTATTTGACAAAGAGCAATGGAGCTCACCAAATGTCCTGGCCAAGGTTTATTCCTTTGCTAACATCAGGTAACTTATCTCATTGCTGGTTGTGGGGCTTAATTGTGTCGAGATTGTTTGGTATTTCCTACATATAATTAATTACCACATTTCAAAATGTGTTCATTGGTGCCAAGGCATTTGGAATGTTCTGGGATTCTGAAAGGCATTTTATATATGTTTCTGCCCATAGTCTCACTTGTTTCTATCAAGCAGCTGGGATTCAAATTGTCCCTTGTGTTTTTTAATCTACAAGAACAAATTTACAAAAAGCACTTTTAAGGGTCACTGCAAAAGCTTGCAAGTGGGTGTAATTTACTGAATCTCATCACAATGATTGATTCATTCTGGGCCTGTGCATGGTTTTGAGGGTGAAAGTATCTTCTAGCAACATTATTTTTAGAAATTATAACTAAAGATCTTGGACATTTGGTTTGTTCTGGATGCAATTTAATTTGAGAGTCCATTATCTTTTTCACTTTTGTACAGTCAAGAAGTTACACTACACAAAAATAGGCCCTGCGACTCCCCATGTCCATGCCGACCATTGTATACATCTTGGGTAGACACAAAATGCTGGAGTAACTCAGTGGGACAGGCAGCATCTCTGGAGAGATCGAATGGGTGATGTTTCTGGTCGAGACCCTTCTTCAAGCACTTTTATACCAACCCCATTCTTGCATTTAAAGCATTCCATCAATACCCTGGAGATACGTGCTAGTCTAATTGTTTTTTCAATGCTGTAAGAGTGTTTTCTTCCATTATTTTCTCATGCAGCATGATTAAAAATGTCCTCTTCATATACTCCAACATGCTCTCTTCATGTTATGCCAATGCCCTTGTTTAAGACACATCCACTATGGAAAAAATTCTTATTATCTCACTTATCTTACCCCTTGTAATCTCGTATTCCTGTGTTAGGTCACACCTTAGTCTCTTTTACTCCATGAAAAATGCACCCTGCCAATCCAATCTCATGCTTTAATGTGGCCAGTTTCACAATTAATCTCCAACACAATCGCTATATAGTCAATAGTGTGGTGACTAGAACTGTACACTATACTCCAGTGTGGCCTCACCAATGTTTTATAAAGATGTATCTCAAGGTCCCTCTGCTTTTCTGCAGTCACTCAGTCCCTACTGTTTACTGTGCATGTTTTACCCAAATTTGATCTTCCAAAATGCATCACTTCACAGTTGTCATTATTCCATCTACTATTACTCTACCCAACTTTCCAGCTGAATAAATATCCTGCTGTATCCTAAAACAAACTCTATAGTTGTGAAACTATATTCTGCATGGTTTGATTGTATGCACATATGGATGTTTTACCTGGATAAAACACAAAACACCAAGTTTTAAACACGATTGGCTGAGGCTCCATCCAGCTGCTGGGCTGACCACAGCCCGACCGGATAGGCAGCCAGCTGCTGGGGATCTTCGAAATTCATGCCGGTGAGGAGCAGAAGGACATCTTCGGGCAGCCGCCCCATGTGGGCCCACTCGATCGGGAGGCTAGGCCTTGAGCAGTGGCCGGTGGGGTAATGGGTGGGCTCGCTCTCCCCGCTCCCGGGCTGGGCAGTGGTGATGCTGAGGGTGGGGGGCTGTTAAAATTGCAGCTCCTGCAGCAGCTGGTGGGGGAATGACGGCTGGTGGGGGAGCGACGGCAGCTGCGGCATCTCAGCTCCGGGGGGGCAGCAGCTGGTGGGGAAGCGACAGCTGGTGGGGGAGTGACGGCTGCTGTGGCATCTCATCTCCGGTGGGCAGCAGCTGGTGGGGGAGCGGTGGCAACTGCAGCCTCTCAGCCCCGGTGGTCAGCTCTGGGCGGGTCATGCGGGAGAGACTGGTGGCCATCAAACAAGGCCCGGACCGCGCCCATCGACCCGGGAGGCCTGCGGCATACCTTACGGTAGGGCCGGGTTGGCGGCAGTGTCGTTCAACAGGGCTGGGCTGTCGGCTGCAGACATCAGGTCTCCCGAGGCTGCGTGCGCGGGAGAAATCCAAAATCCCAATTTGGATCATCGCGGGTCACCTATGTAGCGGCACCAAACGTGGTGAATAAACAGTTGCTTTATTCAGACATTACATGGTTGGTATACATGCAAGTTTGGTCCTCTAACGTACTATCATTGCTGCTGCTGTTGCTGAGCTAGGGTGTTGCCTCAAGCTCAGCTACCTGTCGACTCCAAATCACCAGGTGAGATATGCTTATGCAGCAGGTCAATCCCCTTAACCCATGACGTCACGTGATAGCCCTCGTAACCACTGATGAGGGTTCGACCGCAAGTGGTCTGACTATCTGCTGACATCACATATGTATCATAAAGCATCAAAGATCCCAGCAACAATCCATGTTGAGCACTACATGTCCATAATTGAAGATAGACACAAAAAGCTGGAGTAACTCAACAGGATAGGCAGCATCTGTGGAGTGAAGGAATGGGTTACGTTTCAGTTTGAGACCCTTCTGAAGCTTTTATTGTCTATTTTTGATTTAAACCAGCGTCTGCAGTTACTTCCTACACATGTCCATAATTGATATGTTTATTGACTGAGAAGTCAGTCAGCATTTGCAAAGGCAATTAAAAAATTACGGTGCAATGCCACTGTTGCTGAGGTAAAGCCTTTCCTTCATGTGATTCCACAGTGTAAAGCACACATAGGAAATGGAATCAAGACCACGTTGCTTGGTTTAGGCCAGTAAATCGGTAAATCAAGGCAAGGCACCATCTTCGGGGCTGATGGGAATACGAGTGGCAATTAGTCGGTGTGTGGTAGTTTGCTCCGAGGAGTGGGGGGATGTGATTGAATATTGAGCGAGGCCAGGGTTATATTGGAATGCAAACTGCAACCAGTTTTTGATATATATACGATTAATTAGACAAATTCCCTACTGCATGGTGTAGAACAATGGCTGCTTGCTTTATTGGCACATTCAAGATTCTGTGCATGATCAGAGCAATACACTCCAATGACGGAAATACACCCAGTATTCTTAAAGGGGAAATGTACTATTGTTACATAAAAATAACACCACATTCTCTCTGTTAATTAAAAGAACCTTTCTAATCTGTATTCTTCTTCTTCTTCGCAAAGTCTCTCAGATAAGGAGGTGAGTGCTCATGTAATGGATGGCCCAAGTGACTTCCAGATGCATCAACTGAAATTGGATACAATTTCTTTGTCAGTCTTGAAATTATACATTCAGTGACAATGGATGGTGTCTTGATTGCTTTGAAGAATAGCGAGTCCACACCAACCATCAATCACCCGTTCACAATGGTTCTATGTCAATCAACTTTCTCGTCCACTCCTTACACCTTAGGAGCAATTTACAAAGGCCAATAGCCGACACACGCGGACATTTTTGGGATGTGAGAGGAAACTGGAGCACGCAGAGGTAATCCATGCTGTCACAGCGAGAACAACGTAAACTCTGACAGACAGCATCCACGGTCAAAACAGACGCTGTGAGGCAGCAGCTCTACCAGCTGGGCCACTGTATATTTCAAAAGATCTTTAATCATGCGGTTCTCCAAGTTATGAGTATACATTTCACAAAGATATTTTCAAGGTTTATTACACTCATGCGAATGCCGATCATCTACCTTATTGGTTGATCCTTTATTAGCGAAGCAAACAAAGTTATTAACTCATGGTCTTTGAGTAACTCTTAAAGATCTATATTGAATCTGGCAGATCTTTACTCATGGTTGCTTGGTAACCATACCTCCTCACTTAACAATACTAATGTGACCATGAATCCTTGAAGGCAATACCTGTAATATGCTTCATTCGCAACTGTGTGATGACAACCTGCTTTTCTTGTAACAGAAAATCTGAGGTGGTGCAAACACAAATTCATCATGAACTCTACACAAACCTTGCAGAGTATTTGCTTCTTCAATTGAATTTCAATTTTTATGACTGAGTTGTTGCTGCAAATGGGGATGAAACAGCATTTTGGTTTATGTAGCTTTGATTTTGATTCATGTCATTGTTTTGAGCACTGCGTTCATGCTGACATAATCAATGTGAATGTGAATAGAGGGGTCAATTGTAGTTGATGCATATGTAATCTCCAGAATGTGAAGATCTGACTGTCAAAACTCAGAGGTATCACAGTCACCTGAGATTTCACAGAAGGTTGCATTATCAGTTTTGCACTTGAAAGTTATTTGCAAGAAAAACGCTCCCAGAGTTGACAAATGTGTAATATTATAAGAGGAAATATTCTGGCATTTTCACACTGAGTCAGAGTCAGGATATAGTGAACATTGTTGAATGTTCCTTTACTTATCCTATACTATCAGAAAATTAGGCCATCAGAAAAGAAAAGATGGCGGTGGTGCAGCTGTAGAGTTGCTGCTTTACAGTGAATACAACGCCGGAGACTCTGGTTCGATCCCGACTACGGGTTCTGTCTATACGGAGTTTGTACATTCTCCCTGTGACCTGTGTGGGTTTTCTCCGAGATCTTCGGTTTCCTCAAACACTCCAAAGAGGTTTGTAGGTTAATTGGCTTGGTAAATGTAAAAATTGTCCCTAGTGGGTGTAGGATAGTGTTAATGTGCGGGAATCGCTGGTCGGCGCGGACCCGGTGGGCCGAAGGGCCTGTTTCCACGCTGTATCTCTGAATTAAAGATCTGAATTAAACTAAAGAGACACTTTCAGTCTAAACTGCAGGGCTTACATAGAAACATAGAAAATAGGAGCAGGAGTAGGCCATTCGGCCCTTCGAGCCTGCACCGCCATTCAATATGATCATGGCTGATCATCCATTACTTACACACCATTACTTCCTACAACACAAAACCAAGTAGTGGCTCGAGTGAGAGCGAGGCAGCTCTCCCAGGCGAGCTAAATGCTCTCTTTGTTTGCTTCAAAAGGGAGGGATGTCAATCTATCTTTTCAGGCACCCATAGGTCCTAACAGCACTGCAATCTCAGTCACAGAGGCCAACGTCAGAATATCCGTTGTGAGGGTGAAGCCTTGGAAAGCGTCCAGACCCAATGGTGTACTTGGCCACATATGTCAAACCTTCATAGACCAACTGGCTGGAGTTTTGTGGACATCTTCAGCCTCCCATTACGGAAACCTGAGTTACCCACCTGTTTTAAAAGGACATCAATAATAGCAGTGCCTAAGAGGAGTAAGGTGATATGCCTCAATGACTACCAACCAGTGAGTCCAACCAGGGACTCGCTGGTCGGCATGGAGGGCCTATTTCCACATTGTATCTTTGAACTAAACTAAAAAAAGAAAGTACCCAGAAATACCTTAACCTTTGAGTTTCGAAAGAACCTGTGGAAAAGAGTAGAATTTCTGCTCACAGCTTTTCAGCCCTTTGTGAACAGAGAAACTGAACCAAAAGAATGGAACATTGATATTAACTTTGTGCAGAATGGGAAAGATTGGGTAAGTATATAGATTCATCTAACATGGAAACAGGCCCTTCAGTCTAATTTGCCCACACTGATCAAAAAGCACCATCTACACTTGTACCATCTGCTCGCATTTGGCCCATATCCCTCTAAACATTTCCTATCCATGTTCCTCTTTTAAATGTTGTTTTCGTATATACGTCAACTACCTTGTCTGGCAGCTCATTCCATATACGCACCACTCTCTCTATGAAATAACTGCCCCTCAGCTTCATGTTAAATCTATCCTCTCTCACCTTCAACCTATGTCCTCTTTTTCTTGATTCCCAGACTCTGGGTAAAAGACTTTGTGCATCTGTCCCCTCTGTAAGATCATCGCTCATCCTCCTGTGCTCTCAGCCTCCCCAACTTCATCCTATAGCTCAGCCTCTCATGTCATAGCAACATCCTTGTAAATCTTCTCTGTATTCTTGAAAGCTTAAAAACACCATTCCTATAGCAGGGTGACCAAAGCTGTACAAAATACTCCAAATGTGGCCTCAGCAATGTCTTGTATAACTGTAACATAACTTCCCAACAGCAATACTTAATACCCTGGCTGATGAAGGCCAATATGAAAAAAAATGTCTTCCTGACCACTCTAAATACATGTGACGTCACTTTCAAGGAACTATGTACCTGCACTCCTAAATCCCACTGCACTACAACACTCCCCAGAGCATTGACATTCACTGTGAAAGTCCTGCCCTGGTTTGATTTCCCAAAATGCAACATCTCGCACTTATCTGCATTAAAGTTCATTAATCCTTCCTCAGCTCACTTGCTCAATTGATGAAGATCGTGCTGAAAATTTTGATAACCATCTTCTCTATCTACCCACTTTAGTGTCATTTGTAGTTAGTACGCATCTAATTACGCCTTCTACATTCTAATCCAAATCGTTGATATAAACCACAAACAGTGATAGGCCCACACAGACCATCAATCACCCGTTGACATTAGTTCTATGGTATCCCATTTTCATATTCACTCCCTACACACTATGGGCAATGTGTAGAGGCCATTTAACCTCAAAACCTGCATGTCTGGGATGTCGGAGGAAACCGGTGCACCCAGAGGAAGCCCATGATGTCACACGCAGAACTGGCAAACTCCACACAGAGCGCTGAGTGGTCTGAAGTCAGGATTGAACCCAGGTCTCTGGCACTGAAGGCAGCAGGTCTACCAGCTGGGCCACTGTATTTTTTTAAAAAAAGAAGGTAGGCAACATGATGGATTATCAGATCTTTAATGGCTCATGTGAAAATAGCCAAAACCATTCGGGGAAGTGATAAAGGAGAAACTAAATCAATAAAGTTGATTAATATGCAAGAAACAAGGAGTAAAAGTAAACACGAGAACAATTTTTGCAGTTGGGCAAGATGTGCTTCAAGAGGTGGTGTTTGACCCAATTTTTAGTGCTGGAGAAGTGGAACTGTGCAGTGATAACAGTCTCATTGTTTCCTAACAATGAATTGGATGGTAACAGATAGGCAAATACATTCTCATATGAATGGCAACTACTGTTTTAGTTTTAAATTTAGCAAAATATCCGACAATAGCATATTCACTTTATTTCCACATCACAAATCAATGAGATATCTGAATTGAAAATGGAAATTGTGATCACAAAGGCTGAAGTTTATGGTGGTATCTCAGTAAACGACCAGTGGTACCTTGACATTCTGGAGTTTAACCCATTACTGTTAAACTCCAGAAACCTGCAGCAATCATCATCATCATCATCATCATAAAACCAAGGGGCAGAGCGCATTAACAATATAAACAACATGCAAGTTATCAAAATGGATGCCTTGAACTTTAATTTCCCAAATGGCCCTTTAAAACTATTATTAAACCTCTACTGTTAAAATTAAAACTGGGGAACACCAGAGACCAAAGCGTCACAGAATTGATCGAATAAATGCAAAGAATGTTGTTAGACACCCATCCTTAATAGGGATTATACAAATACTTGCCCACAGGGTCCTTGTAGACAGCTTAAAACAAATTTTTATTTTCTTGTACTCTATGTCTCCTGACAGCCCCAAGAACATTGCCACATCAAGAAAAGCAATTCAGCTTCAGAAATGAAAAGGAATTAAAAAAAAATCAAAATGAAAATGCTTACAAGAATATCAGAAATCTCTAAAACAGATTGGAAGAGGCACAAAATCAAATGCTTCAAATGAGCTGTCACAAAATATTATTGACCAACTTCATCAGCGCTAACTACCTGATACTTACTCTCAACAATCTATCATTAGCAATCTCTGACTTACAGCTCCTGTATATTTTCGAATGAAACATATCACTAATGAAACAGGGAGACACCTTGAACTTAAGAGCCAATTTTCCCATCTCATTTTGCTGATCTACTTCAACGGCCACATATATCAAAATACCATGACTATGCTTGGTTCTCTTTTCATTAGATCTGATGAACAGAAAATTGTGGGTAGCACTGTAATTATTGCCTGATGGGCTCAGCCAGTGGGCGAGATCTGCCGGAATGAACTCTTGAAGGTAAATAACATTTAAATATGTTACTAAATGAAAGAAAAATGCACAAACTAATAACAATCTCAGGGGGTGTCAAGAAAAACAAACCAACAGCCTGCAACTGAATTGCCTATGAATGCTCAGTGCACATCAGGGCATCTGGGGTAATGAAATGGCATCTGTATTATCGGGGACCACATTCATGTATCTGAATCCACACCTAGTGCAAACCAGCTCCCAGGCAGAGTGGGTTTAATAGCATTGTGATTCGGAATACAAAACATACTGTCTCTACCGTAAATAATAATCATCACAGTTCCACTGTGCAGCCTTGGAAAATAAAATTTGTCATGCACAAACCCATGAAAAAATCACCCAAACACAAAAGCTCTTATCCTGGACTAAACTTTCACTCCGGACTCAATGTGCAAAGCATTAATCTTAACATGGAGCAGTTTTGCATACACAATTTGTTTTTTCTTGGCTTTCACTCGCTCTCTTACACACGCACATATTTCAATAATTTTAGTAGAATGTTTAACATGGTCCTTCTTGACTTTTCCCTGTGCATACCTTTTCTGATTTCCTGATAGTCTAACCCATGTCCATTAAATGGCTGAGCTTATTCTTCATAGTTTTTAATCAAACCATGTCCATATTTTTAATTAATGTAACAAAGCAATTGCATGATATAACAGGAACTGCCTTGTGGTTCAAAGTAATCACAAATAAAACAGCAGAATATGATTATGTAGCAATAAACTGAGTCCAATGAAAATGGAAACAATAGACTTAGTAATTAGAAATTGCAAATGATTGGAGGCATTTATATCTAACAACTAAACAACAATCTGTAGCAACCAACTTGATCAGCAGTGTTATATTAAATAGCAACAAGCCTCAAGGAATATAAATAGTCAATGTTTTTCTTTCAGGCTTGACTCTGAATTTGCAAAACTGATTGTTGTCAATTATGACTTATCAAACTGACAATACTTAGTAATGCCCCTGCCCCACTTAGGAAACCTGAACGGAAACCTCTGGAGACTTTGCGCCCCACCCAAGGTTTCCGTGCGGTTCCCGGAGGTTGCAGGTGGTTGCCGGAGGTTGCAGGTAGTGGAAGCAGGTAGGGAGACTGACAAAAACCTTCGGGAATCTCCGTGAACCGCACGGAATCCTTGTGTGGGGCGCAAAGTCTCCAGAGGTTTCCGTTCAGGTTTCCTAAGTGGGACAGGGGCATTACTCTACACATGTTAAATCAATAGAGGGATAGCTTTCAGTCAAATCCGTCTCAGAATTGATCTACACAAGATTTGTAACTCACACAGCAATATATAAAATGCTCATTCAAATCATAGCCAATGTGCTAGATTGCTAATCAATATATTTCTTGCTAAATGAACTATATTTTCCTGCACACGTATTTTTTTAAACTAAAAATAAACTGTAGAAAATCATTTTTATTTGTTGTCATTTGATGCAATCATAAAGAAAGCCTATTGGCGCCTCTACTTCCTTAGAAGATTTAGGAGATTCCAATTGTCGACAAATACTCTCTTGAACTTCTACAGGTGTACAAAAGAGAACATATTGACTGGTTCGGGAACTTGAATTCCCAGGAACGAAGGAGATTCCAAAAAGTGGTGGATACTGTCCAGTCAATCATGGGTACACACCTCCTCACCATTTGTTAATAAGCAAACTGTACAATCTGGAGTTCAAGATCATCTTTAATCAGTACCCATAGTATAGCGGTACAGTGGGTTGTTTGTTGTTAGTTAATCATTACCGCTTCCAAGACTGACCAGTATAGGAAGTGGGTGTTAGTATGAATCATACAGTAAGGTGGGGATAGTGATGCTATTCTACTATGATTGGTTCACATGCAATAACCAATCTACACCATTGAAGTGATCTATAGGAGATGCTGCCTCAAATATGCAGCCACATCACCCTGGCTATGCTCTCATTTCACTCTTAGATTCAGTTTATTGCTAAATAATCACATTCTGTTGTCTACTTTGTAATTACTTTGAACCATGTGGCAGTTCCTGCTATGTTATGCATTTGCTTTGTTGCATTCATGAGAGTGAAGGTGTAGGAGTCAGAAACCCATGATCTCCAGGTTCAAGAGCTTCCCAACTACCATCAAGCAACAGATACCAACTAAATTTCGACCTACAAAATGCATTGGTTGCATTAGGGCTTTTGTTTGATTTTTGCACTATATATTATTTGAATTTATTGAACTGTTTTTGTCTGTTTTTGTATTATCTATTGAGTACTGTGATTACAAACCTGTTGTGCTGCTGCAAGAAATAATTTTACTGTTCTGTCTCAGGATATATGACAATTAAACACTCTTGACTGTCTTTGTTTTGTTCTGTCTTTACTTTGTGTACTAGTCATGTCTCTACTATTTATTTCATTCCCCTTACATGTTTTTCCTCTACCTGCTAAATTTTTGTAAGGTGTCCTTGAAATAATAAAATTTATTATTATTATTATTATTTGCATGCTGGAAACTATTTAAGAAACTTAGATGATTAATTACTTAATGTGGCCATTGAATCCTTGTTTAGGTTGAGAATTGAATGGTTTAATCAGAACTGAACAAGGAGCAATAAAGCAAGAAAAACATTAGTTATCAACATCTTCTTGCATTCAGCAGAGTCTCTCTAGAAGATAACAGGAAAATAACACGATTGCTTACTGGGGATTATTGGGATTTATATTGCTCTTTTGCAATGTGTAAATCACAGACTTCTGCAAACAGATTTTGTGGAAGTGATAATGAATGTATTGTTCAGTAACTCCCTTTGGCTTAATTATGAATAAAGACAATAATTCTGCAATTGAAATGAACGTCTTCAAAAATACTCATTTAAATGGATAGAAAATCATGGATTACCTATCCATGCTTCCATAAAATGCAATCACTATGTAATGGTGATTCTAGAGAGAAAGAAAATGAACAGTGGGATTGCCCTTTATTGTAATATAACATTGGTATAGAAATTTGATCTGGAAAGTCAGATGCAATCAATATCAAATCTCATTATAATGCAACGTTAACAGTGAAGGCAGAACTCCACCAAAGCAATGC
The DNA here is from genome assembly GCF_010909765.2 of Amblyraja radiata. Taxonomy (NCBI): domain Eukaryota; kingdom Metazoa; phylum Chordata; class Chondrichthyes; order Rajiformes; family Rajidae; genus Amblyraja; species Amblyraja radiata. The sequence continues at coordinate 50,118,175 of NC_045960.1, read as the reverse complement.
TCAGCATTCTTTACACAGGCTTCACTAACTAAGATTAGGAATTGTGACTGGGACAGGATTGAGATTGAGTCTGGGAGTTGGAAGAGGCAGTGTCAGGAGAGGTGTTGATCTGGGATTTTGGGAGAGTGAGAGGAAGTGGTGACAAGGGTGTTTTGGGGGAAATTAGGAGAGAGAGTGATCTGGGCATTTACTGGTGAACTAGGAGAGTTGGTCAACCACGTCATTTTGGAGAGGGGAGAAGGTGGATGACAGGAGAGATGGCGAACCAGGTGTTTTGGGGGCGAGGGGGTTGTCAGGAAGTTAAGGGGAGATGGTGATCCAGGTACTATGGGAGATGATGAGAGCTAGAAGATGTGATCATGTGCGTGTTTTAGGGAAGGGTTTTGGTGAGTGGGTGAGTACTGTGTTTGGAGGAGGAGGAGGAGGTGGACAATCGAGACTTGGGATGAGAGATGGGGAGACATTGTCAGAGATTTGTACATCTGGGTGACTGATGGAGAAAGTCGATGATCTTTTTGTGATAAAAGATGTGGTTGAGGAATTCAGGAGAGGCAAGTGTGAAGTGTATGGGGGTGGGGTGGGGGGTGGGGGGTGGGTGAAGAGATGAACCCAGAAGGGTTTGGGGAAGGTGCAAGGGCTTTGGTGAGCTGGCACTCAGGGTGAAGACATTTGGAGTTTGGTGACGGTGAGGTGGAGTGGTTGGGTGGAGGGTTGTTAATGAGAGAGAGGGTAAATTATAATAAAGATGATAATGGGTGTGCAAGAAAAGTTATGTTCAAGGTTGAAGTGGGGATATTGAGAGAAATGTCATGGTGAGGAGGTGGCAGTAGGGAGAGTGTGAGAAATTGTATTCAGGAGGGAAGATGAGGAGACAATAGTTTGGGAACCGGGAAGAACTGGAGGCATTGGGAGGTAATCAGAGGGAAGGCACCAATATGGGTGACTGGGGGAAATAATGATCAGGGCAGAGGTATACGTAGTGATCATGATACATGGATGATAGACAAAATAAGCTGGAGTAACTCAGCGGGACAGGCAGCATCCCTGGAGAGAAGGAATGGGCGACGTTTTGGGTTGAGACCCTTATTTAGACTGGTTAGGGATAAAGGAAATGAGAGATATAGATGATGATGTGGAGAGATAAAGATCAATTAATGAAAGATATGCAAAATAGTAACGATGATAAAGGAAACAAGCCATTGTAAGCAGTTTGTTGGGTGAATACGAGAAGCTAGTGAAATTTGGGTGGGGGAGGGCTATAGAGAGGGAATGCCGGGGCGACCTGAAGTGAGAGAAATCAATATTCATACCGCTGTAAGCTGCCCAAGCGAAATATGAGATGCTGTTCCTCCAATTTGCGTTTTGCCTCACTCTGACAGTGGAGGAGCCCTTGGACAGAAAGGTCAGTGTTGGAATGGGAAGGAGAATTAAAGTGCTTATCAATCGGGAGATCAGGTAGGTCCAGGCGGACTGAGCGAAGATGTTCAGCGGAATGATCGGCCAGTCTGTGTTTGGTCCCAGCGATGCATAAGAGTCCATATCTTGAACAACAGATAAGGTAGATAAGGCTGGAGGAGGTGCAAGTGAATCTCTGCCTAACCTGAAAGGGCTGTCGAGATCCCCGGCCAAAGTCGAGGGAGGAGTTATAGGGACAGGTGTTGCATCTTCTGCAGTTGATGGGGAAGGTACCTGGGGAGGGGGTGGTTTGGGCAGGAAAGGATGAGTTATCCAGGGTGTTGTGGAGGGAACGGTCTCTACAGAAGGCGGAAAGGGGTGGAGATGGGAAAATGGGGTTAGTGGTGGGATTCCATTGGAAGTGGTGGAAATTTCACAGGATTATGAGTTGTATGTGACAGCTGATGGAGTGATAGGTAAGGACTAGGGGAATTCTGTTTCTGTTTTGACCGGGGAGGGAGAGCAATGGCGGAGCTGTGGGGTATCAAGCAGACATGAGTGAGGGCATCATCTATGATGGGAGAGGGGAGCCCCCATTCCCTAAAGAATGAGGTATGGTATGGAACACCTCATCTTGGGCGCAGATGCAGCGTAGACTGAGGAATTGGGAGTAGGGGATAGAGTCTTTGCAGGAGGCAGGGTGGGAGGAAGTGGAGTCGAGAGAGTTCTGGGAGTCGAGATAGTTGTAATAGATGTCAATCAATAGCTTATTTCTTGTGATGGAGACTGTGAGATCAAGAAAGGGGAGGGTGGTGTCGGAGATGGTCCAAGTAAATTTGAGTGTAGGATGGAAATTGGTGGAGAAGTTGATGAAGTTCATGAGTTCTGCATGGGTGCAGGAGGTAACACCGATGCAATCGTCAATGTAACTGAGTTTGGAGATAGGGCCAGTGTATGCCTGGAACAGGGATTGTTCATTGTACCCTACAAAGAGGCAGACGTAGCAGAGGCCCATGCGGGTGCCCATGGCTATGCCTTGGAGTAAGTGGGAGGAGTTGATGGAGCAATTGTTAATGGTGAGGATCGCTAGAAACATAGAAACATAGAAAATAGGTGCAGGAGTAGGCCATTCGGGCCTTCGAGCCTGCACCGCCATTCGATATGATCATGGCTGATCATCCAACTCAGTATCCCATCCCTGCCTTCTCTCCATACCCCCTGATCCCTTTAGCCACAAGGGCCACATCTAACTCCCTCTGAAATGTAGCCAATGAACTGGCCTCAACTACCTTCAGTGGCAGAGAATTCCACAGATTCACCACTCTCTTTGTAAAAAATGATTTTCTCATCTCGGTCCTAAATGACTTCCCTCTTATCCTTAAACTGTGACTCCTAGTTCTGGACTTCCTCAACATCGGGAATAATCTTCCTGCATCTAGCCTGTCCAACCCCTTAAGAATTTTGTAAGTTTCTATAATTTCCCCCCTCAATCTTCTAAATTCTAGCGTGTACAAGCCGAGTCTATCCAGTCTTCCTTCATATGAAAGTCCTGATCTAGGCAGAGTAGAATGTCAGTGGAGGGAAATTAGATGATTCTGCGGTCGAGGAAGGAATGGAGGGCTTTAAGGCTTTTTTGGGGGGGAATGAGGTGTAGAGTGACTGAATGTCCACAGTAAAGATGAGGGAGTGGGGACTCGGAAAGCAAAGTCATTAAAGAGACGAAGGGCATGCATGGTATCTTGGACATAGGTCGGGACAGATTGGACTGGTGATAGTATGGAGTCGAGGATGTGGAAATGATTTCCATGGGACAGGAGCAGGCAGAAACAATGGGTCTGCCAGGGCAGTTGTATTTATGTATTTTGGGGGAGGGGAAGGTAAAACCGGGCTGAGCGGGGCTGGGAAACGATAAAGTTGGAGGCTGTGGAAGACAGACAGTCAGAAGTGATGAAATCAGAAATGGTGTGTGAGATTAAGGCCTGGTGCACATCTGTGGGATCATGGTCCATGTAATTGGGAGGGACTGTTACTGCAAGGGCATGGGCTATGTGTATTAAGACTGACGTGCTGAAATGGAAGATTGGGAAACATGGTTATTAAGATGGAGCAGCAACATGAGGAATTAGGAGAGACGGCAATGAGGTGGAGGTTTGATCCAGGGTATTGGGAGTCTAAGAGATGTAATGATTTGATAGTGGGATTAAATTAGCAGAGAAGTAAGTATCCAAGCATTGGAAGAAGCAGTCATACATGGCCCACATCAAGGATCACACTTCTCTGGCTGCCTACTATCAGCAGGTCAACACCCTGATGCTGTGGATCAAAGAGAGCTCTCTGGAGCTTAACATCTCCAAGACCAAGGAGCTGTGTTGTGGGGGGAGGCGAACATCTTCCCCCCAACCTCTCTTTGAACCTCTGAGGCTGAATGGGCAGACAGTTGAGCAGGTAGAGGCCTTTAGATACCTGGGCACAGAGATTGACGCCCGCCTGTCCTTCTCCCAGCACACAGACTCTGTGTACAAGAAGGCACAGCAACGCCTGTTCCTGCTGAGGAAACTCAGGAGCTTTGATGTCAGACAGGACATTTTAACAGCTGTCTATAAATCACTTATAGAATCTGTACTCACCTTTAACATCACATCCTGGTTCACCCTCACCTCTGTCAAAGACAAATCAAAGCTTTCCCGGGTCATCAATCAAGCAAGCAAAATAACTGGCAAAACTCAAAATCAATTATCAGTACTTCACACCCAGGCAGTTAAAAGGAAAGCCAACCTCATTACACAGGATCCCACCCACCCCCTGCACAAGTCCTTCCAACTTCTGCCATCAGGCCGCCGATATAAAGTCCCCCTATCCAAGAAAAACATCCACAAAAACTCAATCATACCCATTGCCATAAACAGCTTAAATAAAAAATGAACAAGGGACAAATTAACCCTGACGCACTGTCACTTTACACGTATCCACAACTTTTATCTTGTCTATTTTTACAGTTTCTAATCTTTATACTTGCTTTTAAGATCTATACACACTGTGTGTGCTCGCAGAAATCTGTGTTGTATGACATAGAAACATAGACATAGAAATTAGGTGCAGGAGTAGGCCATTCGGCCCTTCGAGCCTGCACCGCCATTCAATATGATCATGGCTGATCATCCAACTCAGTATCCCGTACCTGCCTTCTCTCCATACCCTCTGATCCCTTTAGCCACAAGGGCCACATCTAACTCCCTCTTAAATATAGCCAATGAACTACCCTCTGTGGCAGGGAGTTCCAGAGATTCACCACTCTCTGTGTGAAAAAAGTTCTTCTCATCTCGGTTTTAAAGGATTTCCCCCTTATCCTTAAGCTGTGACCCCTTGTCCTGGACTTCCCCAACATCGGGAGCAATCTTCCTGCATCTAGCCTGTCCAACCCCTTAAGAATTTTGTAAGTTTTGTAAGTGACAGCTTATCAGTACATTGTCCTGGTTGTATGTTGAGCCACGTCAAAGAAGATTTTCTGTTACGACAGACAATAAAGTTTTCTGAATCTGAATCTGAATCTGAATACAGGCAATTGAGTGAGAAGTTGATCAGTGGGATTAGGAAATGTGGTGATTAAAGGGAGAAGTGGTATTGGGCATTTTTACAAAAGTTGATTGGAGGAGATACTGGCATAAGGGATTGTGGAGACAGATGGAAGAGACATATAGGATTGAAAGACAGAATCAAAGGGAGTGCAAATTTACCTCTTAGATCACACATCTAAAAGGTTTGTTTATCGAGCATTGCAATGAAAACTTTGAACTGGGTGTCTGAAATGGGTTTTAGATTTCTAATTTGACACATACATGAGCTAATCCACATTGCTTTTCTTTTTCCTTTTTCTAACGTGACGATGACTTTCAAGTGGAATACAGCATGTGTGTCCTAACCCTTATTCGAGCTACTTAAATATCACCCTGTAAATTCAAAATAATTCTTTCATACATCTGAATTTTCCTACAATACCGTATCACGGAATTATCCTTTCAATATTTTGTTCCATAATGAAAGACTACTATAATCATACAGCATAGCAAAATTTCCATTTTATTTATTGTAAATGTAAGCACAAAGGCAAAGAAAAACAAAGGTCTTTCAGTCTGTGAGGCCTAATATTTCCTTAGACAGCATATAACAAGCCTTCTAATTCAATTTATTTGATCTCCGGGTAAATGTTATGTATTAAAATTGTGAAGCCCAAAAGTTAATCAATTTTACTTCTCAACTTTTGATCTATTCAGTCCAGTATTTCTATATTTTTTAATCCTGTGCAACACTTGCTTTCACAATTAGCAGGAAACTACAAAACCATAATTATGTGTCACAGAACTACACATTACCTTTAACAAATAGCAAAGAAAGCACTTGTGTTAGAACCATTGACACAAAAATTAGATCATAAAAATGATTACTGAAATCTGTTCATAATTCCCCTGGGGAACAGAGTTGTCTCTTTCAGCTATTGAAAGAGTAGGGAGCTAATTCAATTGAACAACATTTAAGAAAAAGCAATTTCCTGTACCATTCTGCACTGCTTTGAGACTCTTTTCTGGCAATATACCACCACAATTTGTTATTATAACAAAATCCAAACTTTATAGTGAATTTCTTTTACAGTTTCTACAGCTTGAATCGCAGTTGATGCATTCATGAACAGCAAAAATTAGATGCCAGATGTTAGAATTGCTACTATTGGAAATAAATTCTCAAGCATAATTCATCAACCAGCCCTAATACACCATCCATCATGTTTGTTATGAAATAGAATGTATTTTTAATGAGGCTCTCACATTAACATCATGCCAGCCATTAAACATGAGCAGTAGAAGGAATGTTACTTATATGACATTTTACTTGCCACACTGACATCATTCATGAACGAACATATTATTCTGTTATAATTATCTACATGCCTTAAGGGTTATGTGCAAATTATTTCATTAAATTGATTTAGTTCTCCAAGAGTTCTTCAATTTCTTATGGATTTCAAACCTTATTCATCCCAAAAGTAGTCAAAAACAAACTTTTGTGCAACTGAGCTAGAGTGTCCACTGTTAATGACTACCAACATTGTCTTTATTAAGCAGCTTACTGCCTCTAAATAAGTTCCCAAATTTCTGCTGCAGAATACAGCTGAAATATTTCAGTCCCATCTGGTAAGAGAACAACAGATCTTCCCGGATATATTGGAGGCACCACTGATTCTGCTATTAGTTTTGTTTTCAGACTAGAGGAAAATGAATAGAAGCATTCACTAGGGATTGATGTTGGGGCCATTGCCTTGTTTTGATTTGTGTTAGTGACCTAGACTTGAGAGATACAAGATTAAATGGCACAAAACATGGCTGTATTGTGAACTACAAATAGATTGCAGCAAAGATTCAGACAGGATGTTGGCATGGGCAGACATATGGCAAATGGAGTTTAATGCAGAGAGAAGTGAATTGCTGCACATTGTTAGGAAGAATGAGGAGGGATTATTTGGAATAACGGAAACTGTTCCAAAATTGATGCAGGAGCTGGGTGTAAGTACACAGAAATTATTGAAATTGGCAAGGCAGGTGTAGAATGTGGTTAGTTATTGTGATTACTTGATATGAACACATTGGACTGACATTTTATAAAGGTTCAGCATGATTCCTCTGCTTTTATATTGTAAACACCTACTGATAAATTCCATAATTGTTCACAAATTTGCTTATGACCAATAAAGGAATTTATCAGTAGTGGTTTAGAGTATAAAAACAGAAAAATCATGCTGAACCTTCATAAAACGTCAGTCCAGTGTGTTCATATCAAATAATCACAATATTGAAAGGATATGAGGACTAGAGAGAGCCCAGAAAAGATTTACGAGAATGTTTCCTGGGATGAACAACTACAATGTCAAGAATAGATTAGAGGTGCTGAAACTGTGTATTGTAAAGATAAATCTGAGGGGATAGATGGATGTTAAAATAATGAGGTGTCTGCACAAAGTGGATGTTGGAAAGCTGGTCTCTTTGATGGAGGGACTGCAGGACATAATCTATGCTTGGTCTTGTTGATGGGGCCATAACCTGTTAATATTGACCATCTCCTCTTTACCCTCTCAGTTCTGACCCAAAGCATTTTTCTGTTCCTCTGTCTCCACAGATGTTGCCTGACACATGGAATTCCACCAGAAATGTGGTATTTTATTTTTAGTTTTGGTTCTCTGATTTCTAGTTTCGATTTAACAGCTCACAGACAGAGCTATTATTCTTTTTTTCTTTGCAGAGAAATGCTGTGATGTTGTGAATGTGGTAGGAGAACTTTCTATGATGAATGGAGAGGAGGCAGAAGTGGTGGAGGGAGTTGGTGTGTAGGTGGCGGGATCACACCAGTACAATACAGTACAGTACAGTACAATACAGTACAGTACAGTACAATACAATACAGTACAATACAATACAGTACAATACAGTACAATACAGTACAATACAGTACAATACAGTACAATACAGTACAGTACAGTACAATACAATACAGTACAGTACAGTACAATACAGTACAATACAGTACAATACAGTACAGTACAATACAATACAGTACAATACAGTACAATACAGTACAGTACAATACAGTACAGTACAGTACAATACAGTACAGTACAGTACAGTACAGTACAGTACAATACAGTACAGTACAGTACAATACAGTACAGTACAGTACAGTACAATACAGTACAATACAGTACAGTACAGTACAGTACAATACAATACAGTACAGTACAGTACAATACAATACAGTACAGTACAATACAATACAGTACAGTACAATACAGTACAGTACAGTACAATACAGTACAATACAGTACAATACAATACAGTACAATACAATACAGTACAATACAATACAGTACAGTACAATACAATGCAGTACAGTACAGTACAGTACAATACAATACAATACAGTACAGTACAATACAGTACAGTACAGTACAGTGCAGTACAGTACAGTACAATACAATACAATACAGTACAGTACAGTACAATACAGTACAATACAGTACAATACAGTACAATACAGTACAATACAGTACAATACAATACAGTACAATACAATAAAGTACAGTACAATACAATACAGTACAGTACAGTACAATACAATACAATACAGTACAGTACAATACAGTACAGTACAGTACAGTACAGTGCAGTACAATACAGTACAGTACAGTACAATACAATACAATACAGTACAGTACAATACAATACCATTTATTTGTCATTTGAACCCCATTGAGGTTCAAACGAAATGTTGTTTCTGCGGTCATACACACAAGAAAGAACCAAGACACAATTTACACAAACATCCATCACAGCGCATCTCCTCCTCGCTGTGATGGAAGGCAAAAACTTATCTCTCCCCTGCACTCCCCATTCCCCTCCCGATGTCAGAGTCAAAGCCCCCAGCGGGCGATGGTAATTATCCCGCGGCCATTAACGTCGCGCCGGGTGATGCAAGGCCGCGCTCCGGGTCTTGTTGTTGGAGCCTCCGGCGTGCGCTAGCAAAGTCCCACAGCCATTCCAAGCCGCGCCGGGCGATGATGCAAGTCCCCGCTCCAGGTACTCTTCAACCCCGCAACTCGGGCGGGTGAAGTCGCCGTTGCGGAAGCCCCGAAAAGCGGTCTCCCAGCAGGGACCTGCGGGCTATCGGTGTCACCGTCCATCAGACCTGCGGTAAGCCTCCGAATCTCCGGGGTCAGGTCGCAGCCGAGCGCCACCACAGCTCCACCCGCTCCGAACTCGGCCAGCTCCACGATGGTGAGTAGGTCCGCAGCTCCGTGACTGGAGCCCCAGGTCGTTCCTGCTGGAGGCCGCTCCACGGTGCTAGGCCCCAACGACAACGGAGACCCGACAGAGAAAATTTTGGGTTCTCCGTGCAGGGGATAAATTTTAAAAGTTTCCCCCACCCCCCCCCGCCCCCCACACACATACCCACACATATACACAAAAAAAATTAATAAAAACTACATTCAAACGAGACAAAAAATAATAAAAATACAGACGGACTGCAGAGGTCGCTGCAACGCGAGTTGCGCCGCCCACCACACAGGAGAGACAACTTAATACCCGGACAAATTACTAAAGAGCATTTCTGGGTCGAGCATCCATTCAAATATACAGACTTCCATTCACTCACTGCCTTCCCAAGCTTCTCCAGGAACAGCATAATGGGTGCACTGACTGCAGGTCTTAGTTTCAACCCCAAGATCATGACTAAACAACCATAAAACAGTACAGCACGGGAACAACCCCTTCAGCCCACAATACCTGTGCTAAACATGATTCCAAGTTAAACTAACCTCCTCCCCCTACATTTGATCCAAATACCTCCATTCCTTGCTTATCCATGTGCCTATCCAAAAGCCTCTTATGCCACTATTGTATCTGCCGTCATCAATTCCCTTCATAGTGCTTTCAGGCAGCCACCACAATGTAAAAAAATACTTGCCTGCACATCTTTAAACTTTGCCTCTCTCACCATAAAGCTATGCCCCCTGATCTTTGACATTTCCATCCTCGGAAAAACGATTCTGACTGTCTACATTATGTGCGCTTCACATCATTTTTGATACTGCTCTCAGGACTCCCCTCAGCCTCTAATGCTCCAGAGCAAACAATCCAAGTTTGTCCAACATAGCTAATACCTACTAATCCAGGCAGCATTCTGGCAAACCTCTTCTGCACCCTTTCCAAACCATCCACATTCTTCCTGCAATGGGACAATCAGAACTGCACACAATACTCCAAATACAGCCTAACCAAAGTCTCTTGACCAATGGATCTATGAGATATTCTTTTATTTAGACCATAAAGATTTTACATTTGAATTCTGGGGTTGTATTAAAAATTTATTGTGCATTAGCAGACAGTGTGACTGGCACACATGTACAAGCAACCGACATGTCCAAGGTAAATTTAGAACTCTCTCTCACTGCCAAATGGAAGCAGCACCTGACAAGAACGTATATTAGAGATGCATAGCAACTTCAGGTGTAGCTTCAGTGATATCAACCTACAAGAAGCATAACCTTTTCAAAGAGCCAGTATGGGTAAAATGACTGAAATGATCTCTGTGAAACTCTCATCCATAATCACTAAATGCCTTGGGCAATGTCAGAAACCCTGCCAAAAGTACAAATGGATTGAACCACTGAAATTATTGTTTATTATTGTATCAAATGACTATATATTGACTTTCTATTAAGTCCAAACCTTCAGTCAAAATTTGTACTGCAAGGTCTCATTAAATAATTCACTTTTTCTTTAAATTGTCTTCAAACACAACTTCAAACAGTCCGAATAAAGGCTATTCAATTGAATTTCTTGTTTAAGGTAATGAAGAGGCATAAAAATGTAATGGTTTATGAATAAGGAAATATTCACTCAGTAGTTCTGATCATCACATAATTCAATGTCTACATTTTATGATCACTCTTCGTGCTAGAGTTATTTAAGTGCCTCAGGTTTTTGGACACCAGAACTGTAAATATTGGCACAAATGTTATGAACATGTGCCAGTTGTGTTCATGACTGAATAACACCATACATTGAACTTGGACAAAGGAGGGCAGTATATCAAATAGAGACCTCAGTTAATGGAGCCTAATCTTAAGGAAATCTAACTAAAAACAATCCCAACATTAAAATGGCTCATGGTTAAACATAGATAACATTTTTTTTAATCTTAGAAATCAGGAAACATGCCAAACAATGAAAATATTTGTTGCAAAATTGGAAATTGTTTTTTTGTTGTACTAATCATACAACATCTACTAAAACAAAGAAGAGTTGTTCAAAAAGGTGTTAGAATGACTTCCACCCTACGTGAAGTTTGAAAATTCACCATGGTCATGTGGGTTGGCAGGTAAATTGAACCTGACGTGCGAGTGGTGGAATCTAGGGAGAGTTCTCCTTCCCTAATTGCATAAAATCATACCTATCACAGCCCTCCATTTAAAAAAAAGGGCAGCCCAGTGGTGCAGTGGCGCAATGGTAGAGTTGCTCACGCACAGCGCCAGAGACCCAGGTTAAATCCTGACTACGGGTGTTGTTTGTATGGAGTTTGTATGTTCTCCCTGTGATCACGTGGGTTTCTTCCAGTGCTCCGGTTACCTCCCACACTCCAATGACAGTTTTGTAGGCTAATTGGCTTAGGTAAAAATTGTAAATTGTGTAGGATAGTGCTAGTGTATGGAATGATCACTAGTTAGTGCGGACTCGGTGGGCGGAAAGGCTTGTGTCCTCGCTGTATCTCTAAAGTCTAAAATTGATATGGAAGTGGGGGGGAAAAAGGGATTATTATAGGTTTAAAGTAAATGATGTTGATGGTCATTGGTGGGCCAAAGGATGCGTTTCTGTGCTGTATGTCGCTGTGATCAGCTGCTCTAGTCAGTAGGCTGAAAATGCACACTAATACACAACAATGAAACTCTGCACTTTGGAACAACGATCCCAAGAAAGAGATGGTAGCCCTTAAACCTCAGGATCTAATCCCTCTGGACAGTTCTAGCCACAGAAAATGTCATGCAATGCAATCTCCCTGGGAAGAAGTTATCTTGCATGCTTTCAAGAAATATGACCTTGACTCAGGAAACATTGTTAATGATCCATGACAACCTGAACATTGCTAAAGTCCTTTATGGGCACTTGAATGGACTGACGAGAAGCCAGACCCAATGCTCAAGATGCACATTCTCCTTGCTGAAATCAAAGTGAATGAGATGCATTTCTGCATGAATGTAATGCCTGGATGACCCCCCTGTTGCAGCAGTGTACAGAGAGTTGGAAGATACTGCAGAGATCTGCTGCAAACTGATTGGAGAGATACTATGGCAAGGTCAATATGACCATGACTTCAAGTGAGATAAGAAACTCGGGTGTGGGAGCATGACAGAAAGTCTTCCTACAGTATAATGTATTTCTCTGTAATGACAGTATTGAAAAAAACAGGAACCTGTAAATGCAATGTCCTTCATAGACTCAGAATATTGCATGCCGAACTTCTACCAACACATCACGTGTGCCACCAGGGGGGAAAGAACATTGGACCACTGGTATACGCCGTTCCGGAAGGGCTACAAGGCCGTTTCACTCCCTCCCCAAGGAAAATCTGACCATGCTGCCATTTTCCTGCTGCTGGAGTATAAACAGAGGATAGTTCGGGAAGCGGCAGTGACGAGGGACGTAAAACGGTGGTCCGACCAGTCAGAGGCTATGCTGCAAGATGCACTGACAGATGTCGACTGGAATATGTTCCAAGCAAGTTCCAGTCACGGACTTCATTGCAACAATAACCGACAACATCGTCCCCACGGTAAGGGTAAGCACCTCCGAATCAAAAACCCTGGGTAGACAGGTCCGTTCGTGTTGCCTTGAATGCTCGCACCGCTGCCTACAACTCGCGCCTGGCATCCGGAAACATGGACGTCTACAAGGTAGAGTCCTACCGACTGCGAAGGGCGGTGAAGGACGCATAAATGAGGTACAGCGACAAGATGGAGTCACAGATGGAGCAGCAGGACACCAGACGCCTGTGGCAGGGGCTACGGACTGTAACCAACTACCGGAGCACCCCACCCTCATCCGCAAGTGCCGGCACCTCCCTAGCTGATGACCTGAACTCCTTTTACGCTCGTTTCCACACCACCCCAGGTCTGCCGACTAACGACAATACCGCCAGCGGGCTGGCTAACGAAGCTGAAGGGAGGCATGTGCACATATTCTCGCTGTCTGAGCACGATGTGAGGAGGGCTCTGACACGGGTGAACATGAGGTAAGCATAGCATACCCAGTCCAATTTCACGAATGGGTGAGATTTCACCCAGAAACTCACTCTCACACAATGTAACCAAAGTTAAATAACCTTAGATTTAAAGCATGTTGGCACTAATCAATCCAATTTTAGTTCCTGTTAAGTGTTCAAGGAAAGAAAATACAAAGTCTTTAAGCAAATTAGATATTTTTCCTTGCTGTCAATAGTTTTTCAAACGTACATGGTATTATTTGCATGAACAGAAAGATCTGCATGCTAAAATTCTGGGCATAATAATCTTGTCTCTTATAGGAGCTATATAAATGCACTGTACCTTCCAATGTCACTGCTTCATCTTCACGTTTATCTGTGGGTGCCTATATGAGTGAAGAGATAGAGAAAGAAAATTAAATTAAAAATAAACTAAACAATTTTATTGCTTGCATTTGCAATAATCCTTCCAGTCTGTTAAGTTTCCTTCTGTTATATTGGTTTTGCAGGCCACGGTAAATTGTATTTATAAACTGAAAATCAGTCATCCATATCTCCATATGGTTAGGCTGACCAATACTAATTTATTGCAGCAACATTTAGACAACGGGAGAATGAATGGATCAGAGCATCCAAATTTAAGCGAGGTGCATGTTTAAAAATGCTCCTGCATAAAATTTGTGCTCATGAATTTACATCTACAGAATTCAGATCTATCCATACACTTTACTGATGCACAAAGGTACGGATGCATCACCATGCTTTATGGATACCACGGATTATTTTGCTATTGTTAAGTAAAAATAAATTTTTGAAGCAGAAGGCAATAAAAATACCAAAATATTAGTATGCATTCATAATTCCCAGTAGATTAATCAAGTACTGCGGCACAGTGACGTAGCTCACTGCTGTCAGAGACCCAGGTTCAATCTTGACCTCAGGTGCTGTCTGCGTGGGATTTGCACGTTTGTTCTGTGACTGTGTGGGTTTCCTCTAGGTACTCTGGTTTCCTCCCACATCCCCAAAACGTGTGGGTCTGTATGTTAATCAGCCTCTGTAAATTGCCTCTGTTATGTAGTGAATGGATGAGAAAGTATGGCGACATAGAATTAGTGTGAAGATGGACACAACATGCTGGAGTAAGACCCTCGACCCGAAGCATCAGCCATTCCTTCTCTCCAGAGGTGCTGCCTGTCACGCTGAGTTACTCCAGCTTTATCTGTCTATCTTCGGTTTATACAAACATCTGCAGTTCCTTCCTATACATAGAATTAGTGTGAATGGGTAATCTATGGTCAGCATGGTCTTGGTGGGCCGATTGGCTTGTTTCGATGCTGTGTCTCTAAACTAAACACTAAACATCTAAATTCATAGGGCACCCACATTTGGAGAAATAAATCATTCAGGGAGTAAATATGACATTCTTGCACTCTTTGATACAAGTTGAAACATTGCTTAATGAAGGTAATTAAAACCGTCCAGGAAAAAAGTGACCATATCTAACAGGTCAAGACTATGATTCTAACCTGACTATGGGATTTAGGCATCATCATCTCTGTCTCTGGTGCGAATTCTGCTTCTTTTGTTAACCTGTTCAAATAAAAATGGCAAAATAACAGTAAGGAAGAAATATTATTTTGTCTAAAAATGATCTAAAATTCCTGAAAATATATAATTTCCTGATGTGAAATATAATTTCTTTTTTTTTCAGTAAATCTGGCATAACTGTAACAGTATTGATACAGAATTGGCTAAATTAAATACTTCACTTCAAGAATCAGGTTAGTTACTGTATGTCCACGTTTGACGATTTGGTAATTTCTATGAACGAACCAGAGTAGTAACACAGATGGAGCCGCGAGACTTGTCGCTGGGAATACTGAAACATATGAAACTGAACGAATGACGTTCCCTCTTGGGCTGAGTGGGCTGAGAGAAGCCATCAAATCTTCTGATATGTTTTTTTTTTATGGAAGTCTGACTATTTCGTCAAAGTGGATATCCTTTGGTCTATCAAGGATAACTCTGAGGAGGGAGGTTTGGGAATAACCATTCCCCCACTTCATTTCCTAATTTCCTCCAGCCCTGCTCCTATGGATTTGTACATACATGGGGAATAATCTCACTGAAAAACAGTCTCAGAAAAACCCTCGTTTTCAAGGGTCTGAGAATTTAAATGTAATGGAAGGCAAAATAATAACATTAGGTCTCGTGAAACCAATTACTCCTTCACCAAGAGCACACATTAAAAAAACAACATAGAAAACACTGAAAAACATTGCAAACAACGTAACATCATAAATATACTTCATTTAAATGCACTTCTTGGTTTATGATAAGTTATTGAAAACAACACAACTTGAAAGTTCAATGCATGTATGTATATTTGTGCAGAGTTTTCAATATTTTGGTAAAATACCATTCCCTGCTTTAAGGATAGTGTGAGGCATTAAAAAAAAAAGTAGATTAAAGCTCTATCTTAAAACAAAACACAAAAAATGTTTGACTGGAGAGAAAGAATGGGCGACGTTTCGTGTCAAGACCTTTCTTCAGACCCGACACGTCGCCCATTCCTTCTCTCCAGAGATGCTGCCTCACCCGCTGAGTTACTCCAGCATTTTGTGTCTGCCTTTGATTTAAACCAGCATCTGCAGTTCTCTCTTACACACAAATGTTTGAGATGATTTCTTAACAACATCTAAAAAGCTCAATGAAAAGACACAAGTATCTGTCAGTGTCATAAAGAAAACTTGCTAAGATCTTCAATTGAAAAAGTACAATTTCCTCCATCCATTTCATTCTTTAAATGAAGATGTTCACCGGCTTCTTTGCAAAATAGCCATAATGCAATGTGCATTTCTCAAAAGATTTTTTACCTTTTCTCTAATGTTTCTGGATTTGAGGGACTAACTCGGTACGGAGGGCTGGAATTGAGAACCACACTTGCGTTCTGTGACACCTTCTCTGCAACATCTGGAACAACTGCACAGGAAGAAAAATGTATTCACAAAGAGAAATTTTCTTTCACACACTATTTACAGCAACTTTCATATATTCTCCATTCTAGTCCAGGTTTTGCGAATGCACCCAACCATGTAATGCACAATTGTTAAAAGTCAAATGTCAATAATAATAGCAGATGAAAATTATCAGTAAAAACATATGGCGTCGTCATCCAGGGATTGCCACTAAAAGGGCATTCATCTGTATTTTGATCTTATCCCTTTTGTTTTGCAGTTATGTGCTTTCCCAATTTGAGATTGGTATGCATGGATGCAACTTAATAAGTGCCAGTAATGACAAACAGAGGTTTTGTTGGGTTGAACATCATCAACTCAAATGTCAAATGAAATCAAAATAAATTATGTACTGGTAGAGTTGAGGACTTTGAGAAGAAAATTCTGTTTGGTTCAATATTAAACTTTAAATTTCAGACTCAAGGTCCAGATAAAAGACGACATTACATAGAATACATTACATATAAAAATACCATAAAATACATATAAAAGCTTAGTAAATTACTTATAAGAGCATCGTGAATTATATACAAAAAGACAGTACGTGGTTTAAAATCCAGAATAAAAAGATCAGTGTCCTACAACTATACAAATGTCTCCACAGCTGGGATTCATAGCTTGTAGTGCTAAACCTTATGTTTGATAAGACCAAGATAATTACAATGTCAGAACAGAGGCTTCATTGTCATAATCTTTCAATTAAGAGCACTATGTACAATGAGGAAGATTAAAAAAATAATCTTGTTTATGTTAAGCAAAACAATGGGAGAGCACTACAAATGGCTTTAGTATCCCACAACCGGGGAGATAAACTATTGCGCAAATATGATCCACCTCCTCATTATTCATTCACTCCAACTACAAAATGTGAGTGTGAGATTATCATGAGATATAGTTTGATGGTAATCTTAAACTCAAGTGTCACCAGCAATGAATGAGTTGAGTTAGATACAGCATGGAAATAGGCCATTTGGCCCACAAATCCATGTCAATCATCGATCACCCATTCATACTAGTTCTATGCTATCCCACTTTCCCATTCCCTACAGACTTGGGGCAATTTATAGAGGCTAATTAACCTATTAACCCACATGTGGCTGGGATTTGGGAGGAAACCCACGCGGTCACAGGGAGAACGTGTAAAGTCCGTACAGACAGCACCCGAGGTCAGGATCGAACCTGGCTCACTGGTGCTGTGAGGTAGCAGCTGTACCGGGTTGAATTTCTGAAAGCAAACTTGATTTGGAACAAGTGTTTTCCATTCATTGTTTTTAATGCTCAGAGTTTGTTACCAAAATAAACATTTGGAAAATCAGATATTTTAAAACATATATCCATGGCAGGTATAAAAGATAGAGATAAAGGTGCAGATGTTAAGAAGGTAGAGGTTTAAATTAATGTTTCGAGATATAGCATGGAAACAAGCCCTTGGGCCCACCAAGTCCACGCCAACCAGTGATCACTGGAACATTAGTTTTAGAGACTAGCACTAGTTCTTTCCTACATATGAGGGGGCAATTTACAGAAGCCAATTAACCAACAAACTAGCATGCCTTTGGAACATGGGAGGAAACCGGAGCACCTGAAGAAAACCCACTCCGTGACAATCCACAGGGAGAATGTACAAATGCTGTGCAGACAGCATCCAAAGTCAGGATCGTATCCGAGTTTCTGACGCAGTATGGCAGCAACTCTACCACTGTGCTGTTATTCAATGAAGACTAATGGAGCAGAGTTCAGAGAGCTTCATGTTCTTTCTAGATGGTTAAAGAAATATCACTAATAGTAGCCCAAGGGTGAACTCACACAGAAATAAGTCATTTGGTCAATATATCAACATCTTCAGTATAGTAACATAGCTTCAGGGAGGAAAATAAATTGGAAAATCAAGACTTTCCAAGAGAAGGTTACCTGGCGTCTTTTTTTTGTTAAACGAATTCTTTAAAATGTCTATGCCGCTAGCAATTTCACCATAACGCTTGGCTTTAACTTCATTGAACCATTCGCCTGTCATCACTTTCAATTTCTTTGTTTCAAAGTTTGATTTCTTCAATTTCCTGTGAAAGAATTTGAATTCAAAGAATTTAATTATTGTTTCATTTCAAAAGGATTTTACAGCAACAATTAAGATTCCAAATTATACTTGTAGGTTGTGACATTCAAACAAAATAAATCAATCTGTTAAATTGTTACTCCTAATTTAAGTCAATTACAAATACAAAATTTGTATCAGGTAGGATATATCCAATGGAGAACACACCTTTTGTAAAATATTCTTATCCCAATTCCATCAATTTATTTTCCCCTCTGAGTCACAGTGAATAAAAAGGTTTTCCCTGAAATGTGGGAGCGTTTATGTTTCAATCTTGGTTTTTTGCAAAGAATGACACAGGCGATGATAGTGGTAAACACAAGCAGCACAACTTTGGATAAAAGATCCAGTTTTTTCCCACAACATATAATGCCTCTACTTCGTTAAAAAGCTTAGGAAGTTCAGCATGTCCTCAATAACTCTCACCGACTTCTACAAATGTGTCATAGGATGCATCTCTCTGGGGTGAGAGCAGACTGTGACTGCTCTCACCCCTGCCACAGTCTGTTTACCCTCCTACCATCCGGGAGGCGCTACAGGTCTCTCCGTTGCCAGACCAGCAGGTCCAGGAACAGCTTCTTCCCTGCGGCTGTTATATTACTTAACTCTACACCTCGGTGATTGCCAGTCACCCCCCCCGGACACACCTTCCCCCAGAAAAATTGCACTACTACGACTGTATGTACGTATATATATTTATTGCTCATTATTCTATGTTCGCTCTTCTGGGGAGATGCTAACTGCATTTCGTTGTCTCTGTACTGTACACTGCACAATGACAATAAAGTTTGAATCTGAATCTGAATCACAGCGTAGTTTAGGAACCGCTCCACCCCAAGAAATTGCTGAGTTGTGCATGACCATCATGACTCCATCTACACTTCACGCTGCTTCGACAAGGCCACCAGCATCATTCAGAACCAGTCTCACCCTGGTCACATCCTCTTCTCCCCTCTACCATCAGGCAGGAGGTACCGAAGTTTGAAAATACATACCTCCAGATTAAGGAACGGTTTCTTCCCGGCTGTGATCAGGCAAATTGTCAGCTCGAGTACAGTCCAAACCTACCATCTGCTCCTTGGAAATCTTTGAACTATCTTCATTGTTATATCTTGCACTAAATGCTGTGAACGTCTTGATCAAATTCATGGATAATCTTCTCTTTGACCAGATAGCATGCAAGCAAAAGCAGTTCACTGTACCTCAGTACACATGACAATAATACCAAAACATCTCCTGCAGATTAAACTGAATGATTTGGCATTCAGAGCATTTTGCCATCCTCCTGAGATGCAACTATTAAAGCTTTTTTGCTATTTTGATTTTGTGAATACAAAGAAAAGGCAAGAAATCTGGATATCCCTGAAGAAAGATGGTGAATTGCCAGTTACAGGCTTAAGAGGACAAGCGTGCAGCTAGAGGTTGCAAAGGGATTACAAATCAAAATAGAACAAGAGTCCAAAAAAACATTTATTGAATGGGAATACTATTTATTTGATTTTTTTCTGGAGAGGAGTGATTTTTTGGGATGTGGAAAATAATCTCCTCATTAATTTATAATTCACTTGTTCACACCTGAACCACGGGTGAGGCAAAGGGAAACCAAAGCCCAACACTAACTCTTTCAAAGACAAGAACAGAACACTGGAGCCCGCAAATTACACGATTTCAAGTGCCTTGAAATTAAAATTTTGATTCAACATTTTCAAAGAAAATATTACCAGTTACCAAGACGTTGTAAATGTATTTTAATAAATACTAGCATGAGCAACACAGTTTAATGTGAGCCAAACCTTTATTTTAACAAGCCTGTGGCAATGCAGAATATTAATAGCCATCGATAAAAAAAAATCTCATAAAAATAATAGTTAAATGTCTACAAATACCATTTAGGAACCTCACCGTTCAAACTTAATTGATATTTAACGAGCAGTCAATTTAATAACAGTCCCATATATAAAACTGAGCACATCCCTAATATTTGAAATTTCAGGTGGACATTGTTATGGTCTGAAGCAGAACATGGTCATTGACCACTGGGTGGCACAGCGATGGCAGCCTTGCCAACAGTCTGTCTGTCTTTTCGTCTTTTTTGTTGTTATTTTTAGCGTGTTTTAAAAGTATGTGATAATGTTCTCTGTTTTGTTTTAGAAACATAGAAACATAGACAATAGGTGCAGGAGTAGGCCATTCGGCCCTTCGAGCCTGCACCGCCATTCAATATGATTATGGCTGATCATCCAACTCAGTATCCTGTACCTGCTTTCTCTCCATACCCCCTGATCCCTTTAGCCACAAGGGCCATGTCTAACTCCCTCTTAAATATAGCCAATGAACTGGTTTTATTTGGGGGGTGGGCGGAAAAATTTTCAATCTCTTACCTTGCCGGAGATGCGATTGTTTTCCGAATCATATCTCTGGTCGCCCTGCAGCTTAACATCATGGAGCTGGCGGCCTTGCTCAGGACTGACTTTGAGCCCCACCGCAGGGATGTGGACTTAACAAGACCGATGTCGGGAGCTCCAAACGACGCAGAAGGTTTCAACCAGCCACGACCCGGGGTCAGATCACCCAGATCGCCCAGTGCGGGGAAGCTGGGAACCCCCCTGATGCGGAAGCTTGATTGCCCCAACGTGGAGGGCCCGACCGCCGGCCACGGGAGCCAAGACAGTCCCGTCAACAGAAGGCTCAAGGCCCCCGTATGGGAGAGCAAAGAAGGGAAGAGATTGAACATTTTATTGAACAATTTATTTTCTTCGGTATTCACCAAGGAGAAGGATATTGAATTATGTGAGGTAAGCGAAACTAGTAGAGTAGCTATGGATACTATGAGTTTCAAAGTAAAAGAAGTACTGACACTTTTGAAAAATATAAAAGTGGATAAGTCTCCAGGTCCTGACAGGATATTCCCTAGGACATTGAGGGAAGTTAGTGTAGAAATAGCCGGGGCTATGACAGAAATATTTCAAATGTCATTAGAAACGGGAATAGTCCCCGAGGATTGGCGTACTGCGCATGTTGTTCCATTGTTTAAAAAGGGTTCTAAGAGTAAACCTAGCAATTATAGGCCTGTTAGTTTGACTTCAGTGGTGGGCAAATTAATGGAAAATATACTTAGAGATAATATATATAAGCATCTGGATAAACAGGGTCTGATTAGGAACAGTCAACATGGATTTGTGCCTGGAAGGTCATGTTTGACTAATCTTCTTGAATTTTTTGAAGAGGTTACTAGGGAAATTGATGAGGGTAAAGCAGTGGATGTTGTCTATATGGACTTTAGTAAGGTCTTTGACAAGGTTCCTCATGGAAGGTTGGTTAAGAAGGTTCAACTGTTGGGTATAAATGCAGGAGTAGCAAGATGGATTCAACAGTGGCTGAATGGGAGAAGCCAGAGGGTAACGGTGGATGGTTGTTTGTCGGGTTGGAGGCAGGTGACTAGTGGGGTGCCTCAGGGATCGGTGTTGGGTCCTTTGTTGTTTGTCATGTACATCAATGATCTGGATGAAGGTGTGGTAAATTGGATTAGTAAGTATGCAGATGATACCAAGATAGGGGGTGTTGTGGATATTGAAGAGGATTTCCAAAGTCTACAGAGTGATTTAGGTCATTTGGAAGAATGGGCTGAAAGATGGCAGATGGAGTTTAATGCTGATAAATGTGAGGTGCTACACCTTGGCAGGACAAATCAAAATAGGACGTACATGGTAAATGGTAGGGAATTGAAGAATACAGTTGAACAGAGGGATCTGGGAATAACCGTGCATAATTCCTTGAAGGTGGAATCACATATAGATAGGGTGGTAAAGAAAGCTTTTGGTATGCTAGCCTTTATAAATCAGAGCATTGAGTATAGAAGCTGGGATGTAATGTTAAAATTGTACAAGGCATTGGTGAGACCAAATCTGGAGTATGGTGTACAATTTTGGTCGCCCAATTATAGGAAGGATGTCAACAAAATAGAGAGAGTACAGAGGAGATTTACTAGAATGTTGCCTGGGTTTCAACAACTAAGTTACAGAGATAGGTTGAATAAGTTAGGTCTTTATTCTCTGGAGCGCAGAAGGTTAAGGGGGGACTTGATAGAGGTCTTTAAAATGATGAGAGGGATAGACAGAGTTGATGTGGATCAGCTTTTCCCTTTGAGAATAGGGAAGATTCAAACAAGAGGACATGACTTCAGAATTAAGGGACAGAAGTTTAGGGGTAACATGAGGGGGAACTTCTTTACTCAGAGAGTGGTAGCGGTGTGGAATGAGCTTACAGTGGAAGTGGTGGAGGCAGGTTCGTTGGTATCATTTAAAAATAAATTGGATAGGCATATGGATGAGAAGGGAATGGAGGGTTATGGTATGAGTGCAGGCAGGTGGGACTAAGGGAAAAAAGTTGTTCGGCACGGACTTGTAGGGCCGAGATGGCCTGTTTCCGTGCTGTAATTGTTATATGGTTATATGGTTATATTTACTCTCCTTCCATCACAGTGAGGAATGTGGAGGAGTCACGGTGGTGGATATTTATGTTAAAAAGTATTTTGTGCATTTTGTTGCTTTTTATTTTGCTTTGTCTGTATGGCAAATCAAATTCCTCGTATGTTGCAAAGCATACTTGGCTAATAAAGTATGATTATGATTATGTGCATATCACACCATAGATATTTTAAGAGAGCAAACAAAATGAATAGAAGGTGGGTGTATGGAACAAGCTGCCAGAAGAGGTAATTGAGGCTGGGACTATCCCATAGCATAAGAAACAGTTGGACAAATACATGGTAGACAAAAGTGCTGGAGAAACTTAGCGGGTGCAGCAGCATCTATGAAGCAAAGGAAATAGGCAACGTTTTGGGCCAAAACCCTTCTTCAGACTGATGTAGGGCTCACTCTGGCCATGGAGGAGGCCCAGGACAGAGAGGTCGGATTCGGAATGGGAGGGGGAGTTGAAGTGCTGAGCCACCGGGAGATCAGGTTGGTTAATGCGGACCGAGCGGAGGTGTTCGGCGAAACGATCGCCAAGCCTACGTTTGGTCTCACCGATGTAGATCAGCTACTCCACTTTGGACAGATACATGGATAGGACAGGGTTGGAGGGTTATGGACTAGTGTAGCTGGGACATTGTTTGCTGGTGTGGGCGAGTTGCGCCAAAGGGCCTGTTTCCACACTATTACTCTAGGACTCCCAGACTAATCACTGGGACACGCATTGATGGTTCCAAAGCTTGCATGCTATTACAAACCAAAGTTAGGTAGAATCAGTGGCAACATGGCATTCCCGACAAGCTCAATGCATTCTATTCTCATTTTGAATAGAAGAACAGTCAAATGATAGCCTTGGTATGCCTAGACACACAGTCGCCATCGCAGATGCTGCATTGGTTTTCACAAGAGTGAACCTGTGAAAGGCAACTGGCCTGGACAGATTCCCCTGACATGCCCTCAGAACGTGTGTGGACCAAGAGTATTTGCAGACTCCTTTAACCTCACCCTACACAGATCAGAGGCTTCTTTAAGAATACCACTATATTTTGTACTGAATATTTTCTTTTTTGCACTACCTGATGTACTCATGTATGGCACGATTTGCCCGGATAGCTTGCCAAACAAAGTTTTTCACCATATCGTGATAGTTGTGACAATAATAAACCTATACCAACCTCAGATGAACACCATGCCCCAACAAAAGGTCCTCAAATTACCTTATTTAAAAAATAAAATTTCAGGGAAGGAATGACTTTCGGATATGACAGCCAGAATTAAGAGGCAAGAATTCATCTAGGATCATTTTCAAACCCTGTGTTGGTTTTGTGGAATGTGTCTCGGTCCATGGCTGAAAATTGAGCAGTAAAACAAATAACCTTAATTTATACGGATACTGATACTATTTCAGAACTTCACAAAAGGCTTTGTTGGAAATTAGACTTTAAACACGTCCTCTGTGCTGCAATGTAGCAACCCTCGTTATCATTAAATGCGTGGGATGCTAATGCTATTGGTATTGAATGGCAGTCTGTTAAAGGAACTGTTGGAAAAATTGGACATTCTGAACACTGAATGTCAGCCACAAACCACTGAGGGAAGGTATATGCTGGCATCTGGCTGTAAATGAAATCACTTAAATTAGGATCTCAATACATACCTGGAAACTATTAGTGTTTAACAAACCCTTAGAAATTATAACAGAAAGCTAGTTGGTGAGCATTTGGAAAAGAGCACGTCGTTTTTCTTCCAAAATTACTGTCATGATCAACATCATTCATGTAGTTAATATTTTACACAGAAAACCATTGTTTATGCACACAGAGACATGGCTTTTTATCAAAACAATATAATTACATCAGATACCTTTCAAAACCATACTAATATGCTTCATCCCAAAATAGAGCAGCATTCACAATGTCATGTAAAGGAGGAAAAGTGTGAAATATGAAATATTTCACTTTTATGGAATATGAAATTTTATGTGCAGAACCAAAAAGCAATTGAATTATTTTACATACGTTTTCAGCATGCTTTCAGAAAGACATGTTGATTAAACTTAATTAAACTTTTAAGAGGTAATCCATTGTACAGGATTTAATAAACCATAACAACACTTATAAAAGTGTCACTAATTAGTTGTTAATGATCCTAGAAAATAATTAATTTAAATTAACAGAGAATACACCTTGCATTTATTGCACACATTTACCACAGCATATAGAAGAATGTCCAAAGGAAATTTGTTGTGGTGTAATCAGACCAGCATTGATCCCAAGTAAAATAAAATATGAGGACATATGAAAAGAGAATTCCAAAGTCTAAGACAAAAATATTTGAAGTCCTATTTGTGTAGGAGAGAGTGTAATTGCTGGTAAAATACAATGTTCTTGAAAGATTACGGGGATGGAAATGTAATAGGTATAAAAAAGTGTGTCAATAAGGGATATGAACAGGGGAGTAAGAATTTTCAACTAGAACCTCCAACTAGGGCTGATGGATGAACTGGACTTAGTGTGGGTTAGAAAAAGAGGACTAGAAATGGATTAGAAAATTAGGTTGTTAAACAATTAGATTCTTAAGAATATGTCTGACAAAGAGAAATGAATTAAACATGTGTCTGACGATCGTGAAGCAACAACCAAAATTAATGTTTACATTTTCCCCATTATTTTTCCAAAACTGCTCTAAATCTGGAAGTGGGACAGATCAAGCTTATAACTTTTTATTTATTTTATGGCTTCCAAACCAATGCTGAATGAAAGTTCTAAAAATAGATATTCAGGTAATCAGAAGCTATTGGCCACAGTCCCTGCCAGCAGGAAATCCAGGATTGATGCAATGGGCCAGGCCAGCAATCAAGAGGGGTTGGACAGCAGGAGTGATCCATACACCATTGGCCTGATGGAGGCAATGTAGGAAGTATTGGGGTACTGTGGTGCACATTTAATGTTGTTGCCTGACAATGTGAGGAACCAGACACAATCCTGGCTGTACCAAGTTTGCACGTTTGGTCCATGGTCTTGCTGGCTTCTTCTTCATGTTCTGGTTTCTTCCAACATTTCAAAATGCTGGTAGATTAATAGTTTCTAATTACCCTTTGCAGGAGATTAATGACAAATGAAAAATCAATGGGGATTTGACAAATGTGTGTGAGAGAGAACAAGTTAGAGGGAGACAGGGAATAAGTATGTTACTGAAGTAATGACAAGGGCGAATGGAAAATTGGCCTTTTGTGAATAAGAGCATAAGGCATTGATATATCAGATAATATGGTATAATGGAGGGAGAATGATTGTATATCAACTGAAGAAAGATGACTTGCAATTTTAAATAACCATCAAATATCTTGTAAGCAATGGAAGGATATCCAAAAAAAAGAAACATTTGAGGATTATCCAAAAGTTTATCAATAGCTGAAAGATTTGTGAAAATCTCTCTGCAGGGAATGGAAGGATATGGGTTATGCACAGGTAGATAGGTGATGGTCTTGGCGTCATGTTCAGCAGAGACTTTGTGGGCCAAAGGACCTGTTCTTGTGCTGTACTGTTCTAAGTTCCATGTTCTAATTCTAGTGAAAATCTCTGCAAATGAAACTAAGGAATGACAGTTTGGCCAGTAGATGGCGCATGCAGTTCAACACGAATGTGGAAAATTGTATGGCTGTTTGTGTTAGAGAGTCATTCGTTTCAATCTATGTGAATAGAAACATCATATTTCTTTAAAAACATTTATTTGATAATTATAGCATCGTGATTAAATTGTACATGCAACATTTGTAAAGAATTGATTTTAGTTTACGTTTTGCTTTTGTAACATTTGCCACTAAAGATGGAAATCCAGCAATTGAAGATTCTTTCATATAACAGTGTAGAACAGTCAATTTCATGCTGGCAATTGATTATACCATAAAGTACACTTAAACATCGCTACAAATCCTATTGCAAAATTACTGAACTAGACTGTAATTATATAATGGTAAGTTATTTATGATGTACATTGTAATCCATCCTTGAGTAAATGTAAAACAGAAGAGATTTTTGATGGAAAGCAAATTTGAGGATGATGGTCAACAGTCCTTCCTGACTGGTAGAGAAAAAGACTATAGTGAGGTCAGAAAAGGCCATGAACAGTGGCTCCCTGCATTTACAGTACCTTTGGTATGTCCACTGTGCACCCAGATGGTCAGAAATCTCACTATGATTTGGGGAGTTGTGAGGAGATGATTGAGAAGGATCCTGCTCATGACTTCTCTTCTATAATTACCAATTGAGACACTTTCTCCACAATACTCACCAGGCCCTATGCTCCTGCCTGAGTTTGGCTTCCCAAAATCTCACACTTATCTGAATCGAACTCCATTTGCGATTTCTCGACCACACTTGCCCAACTGATCAACATCCTGTTATCATTCTTGGTAACTTTCTTCACTGCCTACGATACGATGAGTATAGAAGTGGGGAGGTCATCTTCACTACCTACAATACGATGCGAAAAGAAGTTTGGAGGTCATGTTACAGTCGTATAAGACATTTGTGAGACCGCATGGACAGGGTACAGAGAAGATATACAAGGACGTTGCCAAGACTAGAAGGTCTGAGCTATAGGGAGAGGTTTGGTAGGCTGGGACTCTATTCCATGGAGTGCAGGAAGACGAGGGGTGATCTTATATAGGTCTATAAAATCATGAGAGGAACAGATCGGGTTGATGCACAGTCTCTTGCCCAGAGTAGGTGAATCGAGGACCAGAGGACATATGTTTAAGGTGAAGGGGGCAAGATATAATAGGATTCAGAGGGGTAACTTTTTCACACAATGAGTGGTGTGTGTATGGAACAAGCTGCCAGAGGAGGTAGTTAAGGCAGGGACGATCCCAATATTTAAGAAACAGTTAGACAGGTACATGGATAAGAGGGATATGGACCAAATCCAGGTCCATATGTAGCTGGGACATGTTGGCTAGTGTAGGTAAGTTGGGCCGAAGGGCCTGTTTCCATGTTGTATCACTCTATGACTAATACCATATATTTTACTGTAATCTGCAAATGTATGTCATGCCTTGTACATTCTCATCCAAATCATTAATATTGATGACAACAGCAATGGACAGATAGACCACTAGACAAATACGTCCAGTGCGAAAACAGCCTTCCATGGTTACCCCATGCTTCATACCAGCAAACTAATTCTGCATCCAGTTAGCTAGCTCTCCCTGGAGTTTATATCACCGATTTGGATGAAAATGTTGAAGACATGGTTAGTACGTTTGCAGATGATACTAAAGTGGGTGACATTGTAGAAAAGATGGTAATACAAAATTACAGCAGGAACTTGGGCAAATGGGCTGAGTAATGGTTAATGGAGCTTAATGCAGATAAATGTGAAGTGTTAGATTTTGGGGTCAAACTAGGGCAGGATATTCAAAGTAAATGCCAGGGCCCTGGGGAGTACAATAGAACAGAGGTAATTAGAGGTGCAGGTACATAGTTCCTTGAAAGTGATATCACAGGTCGAGAGGGTGGTTCAGACGACTTTGGTATATTGGCCTTCATCAGTTAGAATATTTCGTACAGAAGTTGGGATGTTGTTACATTTGTACAAGATGGTTGGTAAGGCCAAATATGCAGCATTCATAATAAGTTCATATTACTTAGGAGGATAACTCGGCCATTTGGCCAATCAGTCTTACTCCACCTATTTTTCCATTTCAACCCCATCCTCCTGCCTTCTCTCCGTAGTCTTTAACACCCTTACTAATCAGGAACTTATTAAATTCCACTTTAAAAATACTCAGAGTTGGACTCCACAGCAGTCTGTGGCAATGAATCCCACAGATTCACCACCCTCCGACTAAAGAAATTCCTCCTCATCTCCTTTCTAAAGGTACGTCTAAAGGTATTCTGAGGCTGTTCCCTCTCGTCCTCGACTCTCCCACTAGTGGAAACATCCTCTCCATATTCACTCTATCCAGATCTTTCATTATTCGGTAAGTTTCAATGAGATATCCCCTCATCCTTATAAACTCCAGCGAGGAAAAAGCTCAGGGCCGTCAAACGCTCAACTTACGCTCAACGCTCAATCATCTCTGGGATCATCATTCTCATCAAAGACCTCCTTTGGACCCTCTCCAATGCCAGCACATACAGATATGGTGTCCAAAACTGCTCACAATACACCAAATGCAGTCTGACCAGATCTCTATAAAGCCTCAGCAGGACAAGGAGGAATGGATAGGCAACATTTCAGGTTGAAACCTTTCTTCAGATTGAGTTGGGCGCTCTGAAAAAGGGTCCAGAGCAGAAATGTCACCTATCCATTCCTACCACAGATGACACATGACCTGTTGAGTTGCTCCAGCGCTTTGAGTTTTCTGCAAGATTCCAGGATCTGCAGTTCCTTGGATCTGCAATGAATACGCCAGTGATAGAGAAAGTGGGACAATCAAATGAATAGGATTTGTCTTTGAGAAAATTGTACAAGTTTCTCATACTCCTTATTTTATGATCTTCACTTGACCTCACTGTGTCCTGATCTGTAACTCTCTCCAATGTTATGGAACCCCTCCCAAAATCTCCATATATTTGACTCCAGCTCCTTATCTATTAATTTTCCTTGTGGTCCACAACAGACATGTATGTGCCTAGTTTTTGGTGTCCCTCCTTAAACTCTCCCATATCTCCAGATCCCTTTCTTCCTATAGACCCAACTCTTTAGCCAAACTTGTAATTTGAGTGAATTTCATCAAAACAGTATGAAATGCAGTTTTGTGTTCTTCCTTTTATTTATAGGAAGTAATTAGATTTTAGTATCCGTTTATAGAGGCAGTCCCTGGGTTACATGACTGCCTCTTAAGAACTGTTTGTTCTTAAGAGGTCATAAACATGACGTTCTGAAGTCATAAACATACAAAAATATTGTATGCGAGAGGCTCAGAATCACAGCTGCGATGGGAGAGATAACAGGTGAGGGAAGAATGGTCGCCAGCTGGTCTCACTGATTCAGTGAGTGAACCTGAGATTCTGCTCAATGCTCCCAGCTCTGCTCAGCTCAACCCAGCCCTTTAATTGTTTGCACCTGATTGGTACATGCAGGTGCCTGCAGACTGGGCATTCATAACCCAGGAAGGGCCCAGTTGTAGTGTATTTTGCCATTGTGGAATACATTGAGATGGTTTATATATCAAATATATTTTGAAAATGCTCCTAGTTGTAAATGGAAAGGTTAAAAATTGTGCCCAGAAATTGTTCCTTGTCTAACTCTCCAGGGACAATGCTCACAGCCCAATCCCCATACATTAAATTACAACTCTGCATCTTCAAATCTATCTTCCTCAATCAAGACATCCCAAGTTCTCCAGTGTACATGTGCAGATAGTGGATTGTTCTGCTCCTTAGAGAAATAATACCGTGAGCCCAAGTCATTCTGAAATCCTTATTTTCACTGTAATTTTATTTAGGAAAAATGTTCAACTGTTTTCCTTATGTTAACCCAAATCATACTTCCAAATACTGCACAGAACAAACATTAAATTACCATTATCTAATATTTTAACTTGCTTTACTGGGATTTCTTTTATGTTCCAAATATGTAACCTAATCCTCAACTGATAACTTAAACCTTTAAGCCATTAGGAGATAGTGACTATAATATGGTACGTTTTAATCTACAATTTGAGAGGGAGAAGGGTAAATCGGAGGTGTCAGTGTTACAGTTGAATAAAGGGGACTATGGAGCCATGAGGAAGGAGCTGGCCAAAGTTGACTGGAAAGATATCCTAGCAGGGCTGACAGTGGAACAACAATGGCAGGTATTTCTGGGAAAAATACAGAAGGTGCAGGATAAGATCATTCCAAAGAGGAAGAAAGATTCCAAGGGGAGTAACGGGCAACCGTGGCTGACAAGGGAAGTCAGGACAATATAAAAATAAAAGAGAAGAATTACAACGTGAAGCTCAGCGGGAAGCAAGAGGATTGGGTAATGTTTAAACAGCAACAGAAGATAACTAAAAAGGCAATACAGGTAGAAAAGATGAGGTATGAAGGTAAGCTAGCCAAGAATATAAAGGAGGATAGTAAAAGCTTCTTTAGATATGTGAAGAGAAAAAATTAGTTAAGACCAAAGTTGGACCCTTGAAGATTGAAAAAAGTAAATTTATTACGGGGAACAAGGAAATGGCAGATGAGTTGAACAGGAACTTTGGATCCATCTTCACTAAGGAGGTCACAAACAATCTTCCTGATGTACTAGTGGCCAGAGGATCTGGGGTGACAAAGGAACTGAAGGAAATCCACATTAGGCAGGAAATGGTGTTGGGTAGACTGATGGGACTGAAGGCTGATAAATCCCCGGGCCTGATGGCCTGCATCCCAGGGTACTTAAGGAAATGACTCTAGAAATCGTGGACACATTGGTGATCATTTTCCAATGTTCTCTAGATTCAGGATCAGTTCCTGTGCATTGGAGGGTAGCTAATGTTATCCCACTTTTTAGGAAAGGAGGGAGAGAGAATAAAAAGGGAATTATAGACCAGTTAGCCTGACATCGGTGGTGGGGAAGATGCTGGAGTCAATCATAAAGGATGAAATAGCGGCACATTTGGATAGCAGTAACAGGATTGGTCCGAGTCAGCATGGGTTCACAAAGGGGAAATCATGCTTGACTAATCTTCTGGAATTTTTTTGAGGATTTAACTAGGAAAATGGACAAGGGAGAGCCAGTGGATGTAGTGTACCTGGACTTTCTGAAAGCATTTGATAAGGTCCCACATCGGAGATTAGTGGGCAAAATTAGGGCACATGGTATTGGGGGTAGAGTGCTGACATGGATAGAAAATTGGTTGGCAGACATGAAACAAAGAGTAAGGATTAATGGGTCTCTTTCAGAATGGCAGGCAGTGACTAGTGGGGTACTGCAAGGCTCGGTGCTGGGACCACAGCTATTTACAATATACATCAATGATCTAGATGAAGGGATTCAAGATAACATTAGCAAATTTGCACGTGACACAAAGCTGGGTGGCAGTGTGAACTGTGAGGAGGATGCTATGAGCATGCAGAGTGACTTGGACAGGTTGGGTGAGTGGGCAGATGCATGGCAGATGCAGTTTAATGTCGATAAATGTGAGATTTTCCCCTTTGGATGCAAAAACAGGAAGGCAGATTATTATCTAAATGGTGTCAAGTTGGGAAAAGGGGAAGTACAACGGGATCTGGGGGTCCTTGTTTATCAGTCAATTAAAGTAAGCATGCAGGTACAGCAAGCAGTGAAGAATGCGAATGGCATGTTGGCCTTTATAACAAGAGGAGACCACACCTGGAGTATTGTATTCAGTTTTGGTCCCGTAATTTGAGGAAGGGCCTTCTTGCTATTGAGGGAGTACAGCATAGGTTTACAAGGATAATTCCCGGGATGGCGGGACTGTCATATGCTGAAAGAATGAAGTGGCTGGGCGTTGTGAGTCTGTGGAACTCTCTGCCTCAGAGGGCGGTGGGGGCTGGTTCTCTGGATACTTTCAAGAGAGAGCTAGATTGGGCTCTTAATCATAGCGGAGTCAGGGGATATGGGGAGAAGGCAGGAATGGGATACTGATTGGGGAAGATCAGCCATGATCACATTGAATGGTGGTGCTGGCTCGAACGGCCGAATGGCCTACCCTTGCACTTATTGTCTATAAACAACAGCTTTATCGAAAGGGAAATGGGATATGGGCAGAAATTCCTCAACTACAAATAAATTAATTGCATTTATTTTTACTAATTACGAACAGTGCTCAGATTCTGTGTTCCTGATTACTAATGATTATATAGTTAACAAAAAAAGAAAATTAGTTTTCAACTGGGCTGTGCGGAAAAAGAAATGAAGTAATGGATGACTGCAGAGGAGCAGAAAGCTAATAAGATCATACATGACTTGCCGCATCATTTAAATTAGTTGTGGGACATGCATAGTTTTGAAATACAACTTGAATATATTGTGACAAAAATCAAAGATTTATTTAAATGTTAATCCATTAATTTCTGATACATTAGAGAACATATCAGTACAAAGGCTTTTTTTCAAACTCCAGTGGGTATCCTATCTCTTTTTTTGTAAACTTTAAAGTTGGACAAGAAAGCTTCAGTGCAGGGTTTGATTACATTATGTTTCATGAGGAAATATTGGTTCATAGAAGTATTACAGCAGTTACAATCAATATAATGAATAATTTTCTTTGCAAATATTCAATAGGAGTGCCAGATATTAATTGCAATATTTCTTGGTGCTTCACATATGGTTGGGAATAAAACAGTTTTTTTTGGATGTTACAAATATCTTTTGAAATTCAAATGGCACGAACACATACTTTGAGGCTGAATTGTGGCAGATGTCATATCAATGACAAAGTTGGAGTAAAAACAGATAATCTCTGCCAGAACTATTAAGAACAGGAAGTTAACTGACAGGATGCCAGTTGATTTTCAGTGTTGATATGTTGGCAATATGGCTGCATGTCATCTACTCTCTCTATGACTTTCATTATTTTGTAAGTTTCAATGTGGCCCCCTCAACCTTCTAAACTCCAGCAAGTAGAGGCCCAGTGCTGTCAAATGCTCATCATATGCTAACCCACTCATATCAGGAATCATTCTTGTAAACCTCCTCTAGGACCCTCTCCAGAGCCAACACATCCTTCCCCAGATATGGGGCTCAAATTTGCTCACAGTCCTCCAAATGCAGCCTGACCAGCGCCTAAAAGAGCCTCAGCATTACATCTCTGTTTTTGTATTCCAGTCCTCTTGATGTAAATGCTAGCATTGAATTTGCCTTCCTTCCTACTGTTAACAATTTGCATGTGACCCTAACAATCAGAATTATATAAATTGCAGGTCTTCCAGAATCAGTTGATCAAAGCAATACATTACTGTTTCATTTTAAACAAGCTATATTTCCTATCTGCCCACCAATACATTTTAAAGACATTAAAATAAATGCAATTTAATCCAACCATCTTTCCGCACTCACTGCCTTGCTCCTGCCTATCCTGTATACATTAGGTATTTGAAGGCTTCTTTAGGTATGTGACGAGGAAAAAATTAGTTAAGACCAAAGTTGGAACCTTGAAGACTGGAAGAGGTGAATTTATTATGGGGAACAAGGAAATGGCAGATGAGTTAAACAGGTACTTTGGATCCATCTTCACTAAGGAGGGAACAAACAATCTTCCTGATGTACTAGTGGCCAGAGGATCTGGGGTGACAGAGGAACTGAAGGAAATCCACATTAGGCAGGAAATGGTGTTGGGTGGAATGATTGGACCGAAGGCTGATAAATCCCCAGGGCCTGATGGTCTGCATCCCAGGGTACTTAAGTGGCTGTAGAAATCGTGGACGCATTGGTGATTATTTTCCAATGTTCTCTCGATTCAGGATCAGTTCCTGTGGATTGGAGGGTAGCTAATGTTATCCCACTTTTTAAGAAAGGCGGGAGAGAGAAAACAGGGAATTATGGATCAGTTAGTCTGACATCGGTGGTGGGCAAGATGCTGGAGTCAATTATAAAAGATGACTCCTGCATTTATTGTCTATTATCTACTTTCCAGTCCTGTTTCATTATCTTTCTCTGGTATTGGTACCGTTATTTATTTTTAAAGAACTGAAAAATTGCTGATGAAACTCTTAAATAGAACCAGACAATGTGGAAAGTACTCAACCAAGCATGGTGAAAATATAGATTAACCCATTTGACCTGTAGGTGTCCACTTGACTATTCTGTACATCTGCACAGAAAGAATGTACGTTTTGTGGTTCCAACAGTTTCTTGCTTTATTATCATCAATTTTCCTTCAAAGATAGACGCAGTTAGTATTTCATTAAAGGGCTAAAGAGAAGGCATTTATTTAAGCGTATACATTCATGCTTTCCTCCAGGCCATGACACCATCTCTGCACCACTAATCCTCACTTCTGATTGGAGCAATTGGTAACTGCATAGCCTTTCCGAAGGAATTTGTAAAATTTGTGCATATTTTGTGCAGTGGACGAGTTCTCCTAAATATCACAGCAGAACGCTCACAAACAATGCACAAAATATGCACAAATTAAAAGCACCTTCACAATGGCTATTCAGTTAGTAATTAATATAACATTAAAATGTGAATATTGCCATTGAAAATGCACATAAATTCCATTAGTTTCAGAAATTAAGCTGTGCTGGAAAGAATGGTAGTTTTAAGTGGCGTTGTTTTACTTTTGGGAGTTGTAATCTGCTGTGCAGCATTATGCACATGACCAGCTCCAAACCCAATTACAGAGTCACAGTAAGATGACTTACACATCTTTGGTCCCACTGACTTGCACAAAAACATGCTAATGTGCATTTTGCTCATATTTCCAAAAATAAACTGAATATCAATTGCAATAAATCTGCTGATTGCTCATTACAACAGGATACAAATGGCATCAGTAACTCTTTGAACTGAAAATGTTCTGAAAGATTCAAAGAACAGTATATATTTAGAAGCTAGGTTCCTGATTTATATTTATGTGCATGACATTTCAATGCAGGTTGATCTAATTAACCTAATACTTCATTATTTGTAATCCTTTTGAAAGTTGATATATTTTTACCCTCATGGGCTCACTCCTATTTGAACAGATTCTAGAAACAAAAGACAAGATAAATTGAAGTTCAGCAAGTTAAATTATATTATAATTAAAATGTTTTGCTGGGTTTTTTGCTCTCATCATGAGACATGTAGCAGGAAATACAGGGAATATGCATTATAATTGGAAAAAAAGTTGCTGGTGGAAAGGCTTTCGGGTGTGAAGAGATGAGTCAAGTCCTGTAGGATACCCAGTCTCTGAACCACTATCATGGCTACAGTATTGATATGGCTGCTTCAGATGAGTTTCTGGCAAATGGTGGCCCTTAGAATATTGAAAATGGGGACTGCCATAGGAAGTCAATGGTGGCTTGTTAGACGCTTAGAAGTGGACGTTGTCTGATATTTCTGCAGAGCAAATGTTATCAAATGGCTACTTATCAGCCCATATCCAAATGTTGTCTTGCTTTGCTGCATACGGATACAGTATGGTTAATTTGTTGTGGAACAAAATAGAATTAACAAAGATCCACACTTCTGACCTGAAGATGGAAAATAGGCCATCGGTGAAGCAGCTTTGGAAGTTAGAACCTGTGACAAAAGAAATCCTGAGAGAAATCCTGATAAAACCCAAACATGGGTAAGCAAATTATTGATGAGTGATAACACCAGCAGCAACATCTGTAATCACTTTGTTGATGATTGAGAAAATTCTGTGATTACCATTAGCCAGATTGGATTTCTCCTGCTCATTGTGAATAGGATATACTTGGCAATTTTTCAAGATGCTTGAGTTTTTTACTTGTTCATCTGATGAGGAAGGCACGAGCAAAATAACATTCATTGTCCATCTCTAATGTTGGCTTCTTGACATCATGAGAGTAAATTGGAACTGATATCTCCAGGAGTTATGCAATGGTTCAAAAGTAGATTTACAAATGCAAGTCCTGCTTTAAGCGGCCTTTTCACGGGGCGACTTGACGCAAGAGTTAACCGGAGTTTAACATCGTGGGAACCTCGTGCGATAACAGTACGGCATTCGTGGACCACCGTGGACCACCGTGGCGCTAACGGCAGGTCATCGTGTAACTTGGTCACTCGGGAGAAAATTCAAGAAAGTTTGAATTTCTCCAAGATTGACTTGTACACTTGTGGTTGAGTATTGCAACATTATATGAACGTAGTGGCCAGTGCGATATCCGTAATAACTCTTGCGGGTACCGTGGGAACTCCTGCGAACGGTGAACCCGGAAGCTGGACAGAGGGGACAGAAGGTGAGTAAAAATTATCTTCTGTGGGATTGAATTTAAAAAATAAATAAAAATAAAGATTTGCATCCGCATATGGACATCAACTTATTCATGAGTTATGTTAATGAGATTCAAGAAAATAACTATAATCTTTAAAAGGGACTTTAAAAGGGACTTTAAAAGGGACTTTAAAAGGGACTTTACTGAAAGGTTACGCATTTTTATGGTCCGTGAGAAATTTTTCACATATACTTCTTTGAGAGATACAGGTCGGAGTCCTCGCCGACTAGCGATCGATGCCTTTCCGAAGCAGGGTCCGGAACGCTGCCAATCAATGTTGTACAGAGACCCGTGTAAGGAGTGAACTGCACATGCTGGTTTAAACCGTAGACAGACACAAAAAGCTGGAGTAACTCAGCGAGTCAAGCAGCATCTCTGGAGAAAAAAAGCTGATGTTTCGGGATGAGACACATCTTCAGACTCAATTCCGATTAGGCTGTCTGAAGAAGGGCTCCGATTCGAATCGTCACCTATTCTTTTTCTCCAGAGATGCTGCCTGACCCGCTGACTTACTCCAGCTTTTTATGTTTTTCTTCCCAGATCTGACTTACCTGCTGAGTTACACCAACATTTTGTGTCCTTCTGTGCGTATTAACCAGCATTAACCAGCGTCTGCAGTTCCTTTAGACATTACCTAACTTCAGATTTTAGAGATATAGCGCGTGGGAACTCCTGCGAACGGTAAACCCGGAAGCTGGACAGAGGGGACAGAAGGTGAGTATGTGTCCTTCGAGGACGTCCCACCTAATTGTCATTGTTGGATAATCTTGTAAAACAGGAACACTTGCAGAGATGGCTCCCAGAAAATCTCAAAGAAAGGGGGTAAAGCGCGTCAGAGATGTTTTTGCCATGTTGCGCTATTCAGTTCCTATATTGTTTCAGTTTCTATATCTATATTGTTGCTCTATTCAGTTTCCCAG
Source organism: Amblyraja radiata (assembly GCF_010909765.2). Classification (NCBI taxonomy): domain Eukaryota; kingdom Metazoa; phylum Chordata; class Chondrichthyes; order Rajiformes; family Rajidae; genus Amblyraja; species Amblyraja radiata. The sequence goes on along the minus strand of NC_045960.1, from coordinate 50,080,591 downwards.
GGGGTCGGGACGGGACTGGAATTGGGAGGGAAAGGTGGGGGAGTCGAGGGAGAGGAGGGGGAGACAGATGGGGGTATCTTCATTTACTGGCGGCGGGTGTCTGTCACTGAAACAGGCAGGTGAGATTTCACATCCACCTTGTGTGTGCCTCTCTCTCCCTCTCCCTCCCTCTTACACAGGCTGAGAGACTCTGCCTCTGTGAGTGTACGTCTCTTTCTCCCCCTCTCCCACACACAGTAAGACCGAGGTACTGTGCTCAGTCCATCTGTGTCTCCCACATACACAGTAAAATATGTCTCCAAATGAGCCAATTCAACCAAGGGAGGATATATATAGTGTGTGAAAAAAAAAGTTACATCATTTGTGTCACGTGTAGTTCACGATGTTCATTCAAGATTTAATGCGAAAGCTCGGGAAACGGACAAGTCACTCGCACAAATAACAGAAATGCCGAGTACCGTGGGAACTCTTTATCTACCCCCGTTATATCGTGCGAGACTCGTGCTGAACCACGACCTCTTCACTCTGGTGACATGTTGCGTCAACTCGCCCCGTGAAAAAGCCCCATAACCCTCAGATAAAAACATATCAAGCAATAAAGGGAGAGAAGCCAGAGGGTGAAGAAATGTTCCAGAAATAAAATCCATTGGGAAGCCATTATACAAAAGAAAAGCCACAGTTACCAAGGGAAGCCAAACTTTGTTAATGCCTTTTTAAGTACAAAATTGAAATGGGTGAAATTTTGCCACCTGTGGGATTAAGAGTTTTGCAGCATTGGTCGAGACAGCAGGGCTTCACACAAGAGAGCAGAATAATGCAGCCAGACTTGAAGAACTTCTTAGAACTCTGAGGAAGAGAGGTGGGATTTGGAAAGAAGACCGAAGATTCTAAAAACTGCAATTTCCTGTTTGTAATATGGCACACGAGCTGGAGGAAGATAAAAGATTGCAGGACCATTAAATTAACATCAGACTCAGGCAACCATGAAGTATTTGCAACTGCCTTAAGCCAAAAGTATCAAGCGGATGACCCATCACAGTTTTGTCCCGAGGTTCACCCACCACAGAATCCATTCTGTAGCCAATTCACTTCATTTTCTATGAAGAAACAGTGAAGAACATTAGATAAAGTAAAAGCTCTGGTCCCAAGTGGCAAAATAGCAGTAGCAGGGAAAAGTTGTGTTGTAGCAGCGACTTAACCTCTCATCAAATTGTTCAAGTACTGTTACCAGCATTCATATCTGCCCAATAAGGTGGAATATTAGTCAGACATGAACTGCCCACAAAATATAGAACAAATCCAATCCATTCAAATGTTAGTCAGTCAACACTCAATCATCAAAGTGAACAACTGTACTATTGACATTGCTATCAAACAACACTAGCACAATAACCTGTTCAGTTGTTTTTTCACTTACATTTCAGGTTGTGGTCCAAGCACAGAACAAAGAGCAAAACTCCAGCAGAACAATGAGAGTTGGGGACTCTTGACAACCATGCATCATCTTTGACCACCTGGCATCAAGGGCTATTTCGAGGCACAGATATCACAGGAAATTTCCAATATTTGGAATTATACCTTGTACAAAAGATGGTTGTGGTTGTTGCGATCAACATTTAGTGCCAGGATATAACTATTCTAACACTAGATCACAAATCGGATGCAATATCTGCCTTCCGCAGAGACTGTTCTCTCCACAACTCCCTGGTTAACTTATCCCTTCCCACCTAAACCACCCCTCCCCAGGTATCTTCCCTGCAATTGCAGAAGATGCAACACCTGTCCCTATTCTGACTCCCTCAACTCTGCCCATGGACCCCAAAAGTCCTTTCAGGTCAGGCAGAGGTTCATTTGTCCCTCCTCCAACATCATCTACCTCATCTGTTGTTTAAGATGTGGATTCTTATACATCAGCGAGACCAAACGTAGACTGACCGATGGTTTCGCTGAACCCCTTTGCTCAGTCCACCTGAACCTACCTGATCACCCAGTTGCTAAACACTTTAATTCTTCTTCCCATTTCCACACAGACCTTTCTGTCCTATATCTCCTCCGTTGTCAGAGTGAGGCTAAACACAAATTGGAGGAACAGAATCTTATATTTCACTTGCGCAGCTTACAGCCCAGTGCTATGAAAGTTGATTTCTCTAATTTCAAGTAACCACAGCATTCTCTCTCTCTCTCTCTCTCTCTCTCTCTCTCTCTATCCCTCCCCCACCAAAGTCACAACAGCTTCTTGTTGTCACCCAACAAACAGCCAACAATGGCCTGTTTCCTTTATCATCTATACTTTTTTTGCATATCTTTCATTAGTTCTTTATCTCTCCACATCATTGTCTGTCTCTCGTTTCCCTTATCCCTAACTAATCTGAAGAAGGGTCTCGACCCGAAACGTCACCCACTCCTTCCCTTCAGAGATGCTGTCTGTCCCGCTGAATTATGCCAGCTTTTTGTGTCTATCTTTGCAATATCAACCTCCACTGATATTCCATGACTTCTCAATTAACCATCTTTTGATGTTTTATTTCCAATTTTAAACATCATTTTGATTTGGTATTGTTATCAGTTTCAATTTAATTTAAATTTAGTTCTGTTTATTTGACTTGAGCTGAAGAAATTTATTAAAAAAGAAACGTTTCCTTCTTTTGCTTACCTTCCCCAAGAATTATAAATAAATTGCAAAATAATGATACCATTTGTCTTTTTACTGCGGGTATGACGTATCCTATGAATATGGCAGATCATGTGTTTGTGATGATGACTATCATTACAAAACTAGTGCAGCTAAAATTCTTGTTCTAAAGACCTCCACCAAAACAATTACAGATCTGAAAGATATGAGCAACAATTGTTAAGCCTATCTTCGAAAATAAAATCTAAGCCAAATTGTCCATCACAGAGTACAGTCTAAACAAACATTATTCTCTCTCTGTTTATATCTCTCTCTCTTTCTAGTAAAAACTTAGAATAATAATAAAATAATCCATTGTTCACATATTTGAAACAAAGTTAACAGGAAAATGTGATCAACATTTGTGTATTAACTCAACTTCCTGCCATTATTTATCTTCCCCCGTCTTTGGAGTAAATAAGATCATCAACTTCCCTCCTTTCTTTGACAAGCTGGGACCACAAATGGCAGGACCTGCTCTTTGCAATATTACTCAATTGACATTTCTCCCCTTTTCAAACTTTGATGACAAGTATGAAATATTAGTCTACCATTTGTGATTGCAAAGTAATACATTATCTTGTTTTCATAAAGATGCCCTTCCCAGCAAAAAACACCTCACAGCAAACTGTTGTAAAATAATTCATTTCACTGTCAAGATAACGTAGGTAAGAATTGATTTGGCTCAAAACCAGTTAATTGATACAAGAACTGGGACCTTTACAGTTTGAAAGGCACAGTAAAATATCAGATGGCGCCATTATCTCAAAGTCATCATGCAACAATAGCGTACATAATAGGCCTTTTTCACGGGGCGACTTGACGCAAGAGTTAACCAGAGTTTAACATCGTGGGAACCTCGTGCGATAACAGTACGGCATTCGTGGACCACCGTGGACCACCGTAGCGCTAATGGCAGGTAATCGTGTAACTTGGTGACTCGGGAGAAAATTCAAGCAAATTTGAATTTCTCCAAGAGTGACTTGTACACTTGTGGTTGAGCATTGCAACATTATATGAACGTAGTGGCCAGTGCGATATCCGTGCGATATCCGTAATAACTCTTGCGGTTACCGTGGGAACTCCTGCGAACGGTGAATCCGGAAGCTGGACAGAGGGGACAGAAGGTGAGTAAAAATTGTCTTCTGTGGGATTGAATTTAAAAAATAAAGATTTGCATCCGCATATGGACATCAACTTATTCATGAGTTATGTTAATGAGATTCAAGAAAATAACTATAATCTTTAAAAGGGACTTTACTGAAAGGTCCCGCATTTTTATGGTCCGTGAGAAAATTTTCACATGTACTTCTTTGAGAGATACAGCTCGGAGTCCTCGCCGACTAGCGATCGATGCCTTTCCGAAGCAGGGTCCGGAACGCTAACAATCAATGTTCTCCAGAGACCCGTGTAAGGAGTGAACTGCACATGCTGGTTTAAATCGAAGACAGACACAAAAAGCTGGAGTAACTCAGCGAGTCAAGCAGCATCTCTGGAGAAAAATAGGTGATGTTTCGGGACGAGACACATCTTCAGACTCAATTCCGATTAGGATGTCTGAAGAAGGGTTCCGATTCGAATCGCCACCTATTCTTTTTCTCCAGAGATGCTGCCTGACCTGCTGACTTACTCCAGCTTTTTATGTTTTTCTTCCCAGATCTGACTTACCTGCTGAGTTACACCAACATTTTGTGTCCTTTTGTGCGTATTAGCCAGCATCTGCAGTTCCTTTAGACATTACCTAACTTCAGATTTTAGAGATATAGCGCGGAAACAGGCCCTTTGGCCCACCGAGTCCACGCCGACCACCTATTCTTATCCGGCTTCAGAACGGTTCTTCCTTCCATTTGTTTGGGCACTGACCCGACCTACCAACCTACCTCAATGCAGACATTGGACTTTTTCCCCCTGGAACTGTCCTGAAAACATATATTCGGAACTCTGGTATTTTCCTCTTCGCTCTACCTGGTGTTCTTGTGCATGTGTCGGAAGGAACAGCAGATGCCGGTTTAAAGAGAATGCTGGAGTAACTCGACGGTTCAAAATGCTGGAGTAACTCAACTGGACATGCAGCATCCCTAAAGAGAAGGAACGGGTGACGTTTCGGGTCGAGGCCCTTCTTCAGACTGTACGTGGCTTGGTTATATTCATGTATAGCATTATCTGATGTGATTGTATAGCACGCAAACAAAAGTTTATTCCCTGCATAGAATCATACAGCGTAGAAACAGGCCCTTCGACCCAACTTGCCCACACCGACCAATATGTCCCATCTACACTAGTCCCACTTGCCCGTGTTTGGCCCATAACCATCTAAACCTATCCTATCCATGCTTCAGTCTAATGCGTCTTAAACATTGCGACAGTACCTGCCTCAACTACCTTAACGGATAGCTCATTCCATACACCCACCACCCTTTGCGTAAAATAGTTACCCCTTAGGCTCTCATTAAATCATTCACGCCGAACCTAAACCTGTATCTGCTGGTTCTCGATATGAGACAATAATAACAAACCAAAGCGAGTTAGGACATCAACGGGGAGATCCTGGATAAACCCAAGGTAGACACAAAATGGAGGAACTCAGCGCAACAGGCACTCTGGGGAGAAGGAATGGGTGACATTTCGGGTCGAGACCCTTCTGATATGCTGCCTATCCCGCTGAGCTACACGTTGTGTCTATCTTCGTTTTAATCCAGCATCTGCAGTTCCTTCCTGGCCGAACCCGATTGAAAGATGAGAGGCTGGGCGATAGAGCACTGGGTGTGACAAGGATCAGGCTTCAGTAAGCAAAGTAAAGAGAGGTGGCAACGTTATGGAAATGAAGCGGGTAATCCGAGTGATGGCGAGACGGTATCCTCTAATGTGTCGGAAAGAACTGTTGATGTTGGCTTGCGCCGATGATAGACACAGTAATACTGGAGACAGACATAAAATACTGGACAGGCAGCATCTGGATAAAAGGAATGGGTGATGTTTCGGGACGAGACTCTGAAGAAGGGTCTCGAACCGAAACGTCACACATTCCTTCTCTCCAGAGATGCTGCCCGTCCCACTGTGTTACTCCAGCATTTCATGTCTATCTTCCGTATGCTCTGTGATGGTCATCTCGGAGTCAAGTGGCAACTCTGGTCTGTAGACACGAGGAACTACAGATGCAGGAATCACGAGCAAAACACAGAGCGTTGGACGAGCCTGACCCTTTGAGTTCCTCCGTCACTTTGTGTTGAAGTCAGGTCTGGACGTTGCTTGGCTCAGTTTCAGGCGCCGGCTAACTAGGAAGGTCCAGTCAAAGTCCAGCACTAACACTCAAGAAATAACGTTTGCGGCCTGATGTTCCCAATATTTAATTGAAATCATTAATAAAGTAAATAAATAGATACCGGTCTAATCAGTATCTACGGGATTGGACAGGCTAGATGCAGGAATAATGTTCCCGATGTTGGGGGAGTCCAGAACCAGGTTCCCAGTTTTACAGTCTTCATTTACTGGCGGGCGGGTGTATGTCACTGAAACAGGCAGGTGAGATCTCACATCCACCTTGTGTGTGCCTCTCTCTGTCTCTCTCTTGTTAAGTATGGAAGCCATTTGAGGAAATGTGTGGTGTTATGTCTGTCTTGAAGCTGTCATGGCACTGTAATTTCCTGTAAAGGATTATTAAAGGTATAATCAATCAATCAATCAATCTCTCTCCCTCCCTCCCTCCCTCTTACACAGGCTGAGAGACTCTGCCTCTGTGAGTGTACGTCTCTTTCTCCCCCTCTCCCACACACAGTAAGACCAAGGTACTGTGCTCAGTCCATCTGTGTCTCCCACATACACAGTAAAACATGTCTCCAAATGAGCCAATTCAACCAAGGGAGGATATTTATAGTGTGTGAAAAAAAAAGTGACATCATTTGTGCCACGTGTAGTTCACGATGTTCATTCAAGATTTAACAGGAAAGCTCAGGAGACGGACAAGTCACTCGCACAAATAACGGAAATGCCGAGTACCGTGGGAACTCTTTATCTACACCCCGTTATATCGGGTGATATCGTGCTAGACCACGACCACTTCACTCTGGTTACATCTTGCGTCAAGTCGCCCCGTGAAAAAGCCACTTAACAATATTGTTCTGAAACTTACAGTTAATGTACAGGCATTGCAAAGAAAGATAATCACAAAGATTAAATAGTCCCTGTATTGTGGGCTTCACCCTTCATCACATCACCTGCATCACTGGAGAAAGGATTAATAAGGTCATCATGCAAAACAGGTACCCAATCTAATTGAAGAGTTTTCACAGACAGAAAACCAGGAGTTAAGAAACACAGTTAAACTTTTAACCATTTTCCACAAAAAAATGGAGCATCCAGCAGAAGAAGTAGCAGCGCTGTTAACAGCTGCGGCTCGCCTGCAGTCCGTCTGTCTTTACTTTTTTCTGTTGTTTTTTTTGTCTTGTTTTGGTTAAGTTTTAGTTTGTTGGGTTGTGTTGGGGGGGGTGAAACATGTTCCCTGTCTCTTCCATCGGGGGAATGCGACTTTTTCGTGTCGTATCCCCCTTCTCTGCCTCCGTCTGCGCTGAGGCCTAATGGCGGAGCTGGCGGCCTCCAGCCTGCGACTGACCCCGAGGCTCCGGAGGCAGTGCCAGCCAGGACTCACCAACGAGAGGCTGGCCGTCTTCGGTGCTGAGGCAGCGGTGGCCCGACTTGCTGGTGCGGCGTTCTGGCTTTCGGACGGCGGCCTGGAGCTGATGCAGCGGGGCTCGGAGCCGAGACTGCAGGACCCGGAGCTGGGGCAGCGGCCTGGAGCTGGGGCGGCTGCCCGGTGCTGGGGCAGCGGCCCGGAGCGGAGACTGCGGGACCCGGAGCTGGGGCGGCGGCCTGGAGCGGAGACTGCGGGATCCGGAGCTGGGGTGGTGGCCTGGAGCGGAGACTGCGGGACCCGGAGCTGGGGCGGCGGCCTGGAGCTGGGGCGGCTGCCTGGAGCTGATGCTGTGGCGGAGACGGCGTTCCGGCTTTCGGTGGCGGCGACATCAACACGGAGGTCCGCTGGACTGGAGGGCGGCATCTCCGGCCTGGATCGATCGCCTCAGCGCAGAGGGAGAACAAGGAGGGAAGAGACGGAGACTAAGACTTTGCCTCCATCACAGTGAGGATGTGCTTGGTGAACTCACTGTGGTGGATGTTTAATTTGTGTTTATTGTATGTTTTGTTTTTATTGGTTCTGTGTATGACTGCAGGCAACATAATTTCGTTCAGACCGAAAAGTCTGAATGACAATAAAGGAATCTAATTCTAATTCTAATCCAGGAGGAGTTTTAATAATTAAACTTTAAAAAGTGTCCATTATTTTAATGGGTACTGTCTTTTGAAATCTTTGCAGAACTGACAATTTGTACACATGTACACAAGTAGACCATTTGCCTTTTTTGTCTGTGCCAGAGAATTGTAAAACACTAATTATGCCTTATTTTGCTGTTAAAAATTCCATTACTCTATGCAAAAAAATTGTTCATAAATACTTGAAATTCTCAACAGTTCATTAGTTTCTGGACATATACATAGAAAGGAATACAAAATGAGCAATGCATGATTTCTATCCTGAAGTTGCGGATGGAATTTGTCCATTGTACAGGCAAAGTTTGATAGCTTCACCATTATTTCAAACTTCAATTTTTGCAACAAATTATGCTGGGACAACTTTCTCTATTAAATATACAATACATGAGAACATTATTAGGATCATTTTATAGGGAAGGACAAGGAAATTTGACATAATGATCTCTGGTCACTAATATAGCGTTTCATATTTTATTTGCATTCATTCAATATGCAGAAATTCATTAAGGCTAAAACTTGAATTTGAGAGTTTCATTGTTCCTCAGTATCTGGACGTGGAACATTAATATACAGAGATTAGGATGTAGAAACCGAAATGACAGTGCTGTAAATCTTTAATATTTTGTTATTGTAGGATGATAAATGCCAGTTGTGCAGTCATTTTTTTTCCAGAGTTGCTCTAACTGAAAGATGATTCATAACTGTAGGATTTTTCAACCGTTCTAATCAGTTTGCTCTTACAGTAAATAGGTTTGATGGACAGCAGCTGGCACAGTTGAATGGACCAGTTTTGCTCCTCATTCCTCAGGAATCTGACAGGCCCAGTTAAGAAGCATTTTCAGAGCAACAATAGATGCCTCAAATCACTGCAAACCAGGCACCCCCTTGCACACCAATTTTGAATGTAGTATATACTCAGGTTTTCTTAATGTGCAACCAGCATACCTGGGCAGCTACTTTATCAAAAGCTTATTGGCAACTATGCTGGTTAATGATCAATCTCATCCTGCTGATGGTTTCTTTTGCTGAAATACTTTCTTTCCCTATTCATAATTCGAAGGCATTGCAGACCTTTTTTTTTGCTTTGCTTTGTTTTCCTTTGCTCCTCCACAACACAGTTGCTCCTCCACAACACAGCTGCCCCCCCAACAACTCACGGTAATGAGTTGCTTCAAGCTTAAATAAAGTTTAAGTAAATTACGAGTAATGTAAAAGTTTCATTTGCCTCACAACAATTTAAGCAACTCATCCTCAGAAGTTAAGCAGTGTGACATCGAGATGGAGAAACTATTGAAACCACAACGCTTGGATCTGGATCCCAACTCACCTACTGCTGCAAAGGAATGGAAGCACTGGCTTTGTACACTAAATAACTTATTTGATGAGTGGGGCAACAATGCACCAGACGGATTCCGGACATTAATAAGCTCTGTCTCTTATGATGTATATGATTACATAGAGAAATGTACAACTTATGATTCTGCTATTGATGTACTAAGCAGACTCTTCGTTAAACACCCAATGTAATATTTGATCGACACCTCCTTGCTACTCACAAACAAAAACCTGGTGAGTCACTCGATGAATTTTTACGAGAACTTCAAAGACTTAGTAAAGACTGTGCCTTCAAAGCAGTCAATATCGACAAGAACTTATTCGAGACTCTTTTATCAATGGTTTGGTATCGCCTTTAATACGACAGAGACTATTAGAAAACAAAACATTGGATTTACAGTCAGCTTACAATCAAGCTTACTCATTCGACTTGGCTCAGAAAAATTCAGATGCTTATGGATCATCTAATGTGTATTCTACTGCAATTATTACAAAAGAATCTCACGCAAGTTCTAATATGGAGCAAGCTGAAACAATTTTAAGGATGTTACAATACTTACCTTCAGCGGCGCTGCAATTCTGCCACTGGCCGTGTGCGCGATTTTGGCGGCTTTGAGGGGGGGGGGGGGGGGGGGTTAAAACTTGTTTTTTTCCTACCTTGTCCTGGATTATATTTGGTTGGAGTGCAAGCTTTTACTGAAGAATCGTTCCGACGGGCTATCTGTGTATTTTTTTTTATTTTTTAAATCGCCCGACAAATTCAGCGCTGGAGTAATTTTAAAATCAGCTTCAAAAGCCGTCAACACCGACAACGAGGACAGATTTCAGGTAGGGGACAGGTAAACAAAATCCGTTTATTTTATGTATAAAAGTGCTCCTTAAGATGCCTTTAATTCACATTTTAAGTTGCGAAACGGTGATTTTGTTTCCCCATACAAACCGGCAGTATATTTGCTGCCGATACGGGTTTAAATTCACCGCAAACCGCAACGTTCCAAATGATCGCGTTCCAGAAAAGCCCACTCAAAAGATGATTTAAATGGCCATTAATTTACAGGTATTAAACATTAAATTCCTTCCATTTCGCCTATAAATCCATGATATTGAGATTTAAAAATTATGTTATATTGTGAATTCTTGTGTGTATGTTATTTGGACACAGGCTATTTAAAAATGTTAATCTATTCTTAAGAAATTGATAGATGTTTAGATCTAGTAATTGAATTTTGTAATCAGCTACAATTAGGTAATGAACTAATTATATGCTTTAATTTCAAGTCATCTAAGTAAGATTGTTTCATATTTGTTTCAGAATGCTTCAATCTATAATAACTGAAATTTTCTTTCAGTTCTCTTAATTTTTAAGAAAGTTATGGGCTTTTGACTGTCCTCGATCACAGCTTTTGCGTTAAGTCAATGGAAAAGCAATAGGGAATAAAATGCTAATTTATGAGTGAAAATGGCCATAACCTTTTTAATACTGAAGATATTAAAGTGAATTAGGTGTCAAATTAAACCATTTTTTTCTTTATCTGATGGGATAAATTACAGACTTGATTTTTAAAACCAAAGATTTTTGTAACATTGCTACAATTTCTACTGATAAATGTGCCCTTGATGCAACATATACTTATTCGAAAAGGAAGTGTTACTTTTGCGGGGCTAATAGTCATAATAGAGAGATATGTCCTGCTCATGAGGCAATTTGTAATAGTTGTGGCAAGAAGGGACATTATTCTAGAGTATGCAAGTCCAAAGCAACTACTGAAAGTGTGACTGCTGCCATGTATATGCCTTCTTTATGTGCAATTACAGCTGCATTTCCTCAGAGCTTGTCTCATGCAGCTACAACGGTATCCATCAATGGCCATACACTTAATGTATTACTTGATTCTGGCAGTTCAGAAAGTTTTATGTGAACAAGTTGTGTCTCGACTAAATCTAACTATAATTCCTTCAAATAGAGAAATCTCAATGGCTCTGACAACTCTCAATACTCAAATTATTGGATCTTGTATTGTAGACTTTATTCTTAACAAAACTGGTTATAAATCTGTATGTCTTGGTATTTTGAAAAAATTGTGTAGCGATATAATTCTAGGTCAGAATTTTCAGAAACAGCACAGATCACTTCAAATAATGTATGAAGGAACTATGCCTGATCTTGTATTGTCAAAGTCACCAGTATTGTGCGTTTTTTCTGCTGCATCTGTTGAACGACCTTCATTATTCACTAATTTATCCTCTAAGTGCATGCCAATTGCTACAAAATCAAGACATTTTAGTAAATGTGACAGAAACTTTATCAACACAGAAGTAACTAATCTTTTACGAGAAGGTATCATAGAATCCAACACTTCCCCTTGGAGGGCACAAGTTGTCGTGGTTAAGGACCTCTTGGACAGACATAGAAAGAGACTCTGCATTGATTACTTTAAACTGTAATCCAGTACACGGAGCTTGATGCATATCCATTACCTCGTATAGAAGAGATATATTAGCTAAGCAGTACATGTTGACAAACTCAACTTGACCATTATTGCCTCTGATCAGGACAACCAAAACCTTATTTACACTTTTTTGATGCCTGAGAAAATGGGAAGAAGATGCTCACACATCATCAGGAAATGATATGTGAAGAAAGGGTGACAGAAAGATATGATAAACACTAATGCATAGGTGAGACCACACCTGGAGTATTGCGTACAGTTTTGGTCTCCTAATCTGAGGAAATACATTCTTGCCATAGAGGGAGTACAGAGAAGGTTCACCAGACTGATTCCTGGGATGTCAGGACTTTCATATGAAGAAAGACTGGATGAACTCGGCTTGTACTCGCTAGAATTTAGAAGATTGAGGGGGGATCTTATGGAAACTTATTAAATTCTTAAGGGGTTGGACAGGCGAGATGCAGGAAGATTGGTCCCGATGTTGGGGAAGTCCAGGACAAGGGGTCACAGTTTGAGGATAGAGGGGAAATCCTTTAGGACCGAGATCACAAAAACATTTTTCACACAGAGAGTGGTGAATCTCTGGAATTCTCTGCCACAGAAGGTAGTTGAGGCCAGTTCATTGGCTATATTTATGAGGAAGTTAGATGTGGCCCTTGTGGCTAAAGGGATCAGGGGGTATGGAGAGAAGACAGGTACAGGATACTGAGTTGGATGATCAGCCATGATCATATTGAATGGGCGTGCAGGCTCGAAGAGCCGAATGGCCTACTCCTGCACCTATTTTCTATGTTTCTATGTTTCTATAAAATGGGAGCTAAAGAATATGTTGCATTTGCATATTCTTTTAAAAAAATCAATGAATCCTGAAGTTCTGAAAATAAATTACCAAGAGTTGGGAAGTCACAAAGAAGCATCAACATCTAAAGATTAATGTAGCATCACAGAAAGTGAATAGTCAAGATTTCTCTCTTCATGGCTCAGCATTTTCTCTCCTTCAACAAATTATCTCCGGGGCCCACAGTGCCGCAGGAGTAGATTTGCTGCCTTACAGCGCCACAAACCCAGGTTCAATCCTGACTATGGGTGCTGTTTGTAAGGAGCTTGCATGTTCTCCAGTGACTGCATGGGTCTTCTCCAGGTGCAGTTATCCTCCCACACTTCAAAGATATACAGGTTTGTAGGCTCATTGGCTTTGGTAAAATTGTCCCTATTGTGTAGGATAGTGCTATTGAACAGGGTGATCGCTGGCCAGCAAGGACTCGGTGGGCCAAAAGGCCTGTTTCAGTTCTGTATCTCCAAAGTCTAAAATCTAAATGTCAAAAGCACAGGGTTCAGACTTTCATATCCCTTATGAGATATTTATAATAATTGCACAATGTTTCCAATATATTCCGTATAAATATAATTATTATATGAGTTTGATGAGAGCTCTGTGTAGTACTTGAATAGTTATATGTAGTTCATTTCAGTTTCACCATTTTGGGTCAGGTCATTGAACCAAAACATAAAAACTGCTTCCATCTCCACAGATGCTCCTTGACCTGCTGAGTGTCTTGGCCATTATTATTTACTATACATTTTGGATTTCCAGTATCTGCAGTTTTTTGCTGCTTGTTTTTTTCTGAAACAGCACTGAACCCAATAAATGGATAAACAAAATAATTTAAATTTGCACTCACTTTTAATTTTAAAATTTGTGTATGTTACTGAATTTACAAACCTAATCTATTTTTTCACTCCATTTTCACCATTCATCAAATCAAATTTATTACAATGTCACAAGAGAAACAGTTGAAAAGATAATTTCAAGGCTCAAAACACACATTCTTTTTTTTCAGTTTTATGTAAGGCTAAATGTTTTAATTAATGTTAATTTTTGTACACATCATTGCCCACAATGCTGTTAATTACCATGAACTGATATTTCTTCTGCTGGCTGATGTTATACCTGGCCAACAATTCTGGCATTGCAATTTGCATTAAAATACATTCTAATATTTTTAAAAGAAATGAAGTGAATAAGTTGTAACATGATGAAAACTGGCTGCACGTATTGCAGGAAAAACGTTCCAGATGTTGGAGGAGTCCAGAACCAGGGGTCACAGTTTAAGAATAAGGGGTAGGCCATTTAGGACTGAGATGAGGAAAAACTTCTTCACTTAGAGAGTTGTGAATCTGTGGAATTCACTGCCACGGTAGGCAGTGGAGGCCAATTCATCGGATGTTTTCAAGAGAGAGTTAGATTCAGCTCTTAGTGCTAAAGGAATTAAGGGATATGGGGAGAAAGCAGGAACGGTTATTGATTTTATATGATCAGCCATGATCATATTGAATGGTGGTGTTGGCTCGAAGGGCCGAATGGCACTTATTTTTGTATGTTTCTAGGTTTCAAAAACTTTGTGTGCCTTCCTTGTTAATATGTTTGTAATGTCCAGTAAGCACGAAACACTCTGTTAGTTGATTAGTGGCTCAGCAGGAGAGCCTAGTTTTGAGACCAGAGAGCACCTGTGGAAGAAGTAGAGGAAGTGATTGCTTATATCCTGCAAACCCCTATTCACATTTATACAGACTTGTTGGCAGCTTATTTGTCAACTGCCCAGCTTATGCTACAACACCTAGACTCTGGGGGATAGGAACCACAGTATTTTACGAATGAGAGGCTGCTGCTTGTGCTGGAATATAAAGTGAAACCGGCAATTAGAGGCTGTGATATAGTTGGATACACAAGAATCCTAATAGGGTTCCTCACTAGTTCCGTGCTAGAAAAAGTGAGCAGCAGTCTTTGCATAAAGCCCTGTGTTAGGTTGAGACTTTAATTTTCCAAATCCTTTCACAATACATCTAGGTTTTCTGGCAGCTCTATTAATGCACCGGACATTTTATTCACATGCATCAGCCTTCCTCTGTAAACGATCCTCTGAAAGTTCTCATCGCAGGATCTCTGCAGAAAAAGTAACACAGTACTCCACCCTCCATAGAACTAGCATCTGCGATATGCTCTTCATGCCTGATGTCTCAGAGCATGCAGGTTCTACTTCTGAATTACACATTATCTGGTTTGGAGGCTGAGAGTGCAAAGTCATATGTTCATTTCATGTTAACTTTCATTTTACTTGTTTATCAGCAAGTACCTGGCAGTTCTTGGCTATCTGGAAAGAATGCTGTGTTAAGGAGGGGGAGGGGAGGGGGAAATGGGGGGGAAAGAAAAAGATGCACACTTATCCATTTTCAGGTTTAAATCAGAACAAATAGTGGATAACAGGGACATAGAATGCAAGGAGAAAGATTAGAGGATGCTACCACAACAGAACTGACTTGCCACAGATACTAAAATTCAGAAATGGAAACAAAACATCAGAAGTGGATTGGAAAGGCATAGAGGGATACGAAGCAATGCAGGCAAACAGGAGCTTAGATGGGCATCTAGATCAGAATGGACAAGTTGGGCCCAAGGAACTGTGTCATAAGGCTATAAGATATAGGAGCAGAATTAGGCATTTTGGCCCATCAAGTCCACTCTGCCATTTATCATGGCTAAAGTATTTTTCCTTCTCAACCCTATTCTCCTGCCTTCTCCCTACAACTTTGATGCCCTTACTAATCAAGAACCTATCGATCTCCGCTTTAAAATTACCCAATGACTTTGCCTCCACCATCGTTTGTGGCAATGAATTCTACAGATTCACCACTCTGGCTAAATCAACCTCATTATTTCTATGCTGCCTGACTCTGATGCTAAATATTCTGCAGATATTTTATGTTAATGACCTCTTGCTTGGTAACATTAACTTTGTTTCTTTCCCCACACAGATTCTGCTGGACCTGCTGAGCATTTCTGACATTTTCTTTTATTACTGTCATTGTTGACGGATTCCACCTCGCCACTGCCCCCCACCATTAAATGCTGCCCAGAAGGAGAAGGTCGTTCAGTTTCATGTACCACTGGCAGCAAGGCTACAGTTTCCATGATCTATGTTCCAAGGCTGAGGGAAATACGGTTGGAAGAGTGCTATTGTGAATTTCCTGTTGCGGTTGATTAGTTGATAATATATGAGCAAACTACAGTGCTGGAGGAATTCAACAAATCAGGCAGCATCTGTGTAGGAAATGGACAGTCAAGGTTTTGGGTCAGGACCCTGTTTCAGACTGTTTGTGGTCCATTCCCTCCACAGATGCTGCTTGAATCTCTGTATTCCTGCAGCACTTTGTGTTTTGTTCAAGATTCCAGCATTTGCAGGTCCTTGTTTCTCTAGCTAATAATTTATGTTAGCCATGAGATGTGGATACAAGTTTGCATTGGTGTTGTGTTCAGCATGTACGACAAAATAATGAATGTTCGAACTTGCCGGTAGCCAACTAAGAGGGTGTAGTGCATCAAACAATCTCTGAAACGTATGATATATAGTTGATGTGATGTGGCACTTGTAGATGAATTTCACCAAGCTTAACTATGCTGGGAGCCCCCAATAGCCCCAGTCCCTCTTTTAGAGGTATTTTCTGTGAGGATGAAGATGCTGTACTTACCTTTCTTAATCCAAGCCCACCAATGCAACAGCTGAAAATTGCCCTTTTAAAAACATTCCTCAGCTATCCTAGTCAGCTTCAGTGGCAGAATGCCCAGCAGTACTTGCTGAAGCCATGGTGTACTTCTCTTTTAGGATCAGAAATAAGTGAAGCTAACCATTCATGAAATCCTGCAGCCAGGCGCATATAAAAACCATGCATGTAGGAATGTTGCACAAAGCTGATATACTGCCTATATTCAAAGCAACAGGTGTGGTTTAATCAACCCTCACAAATCTCAGGCTTGTTTTCATGTTAAATTCAATTCAGTTCACATGTCTCATAACATTTCAATAATTCTTTCAACTTATTTTTAGCTATACATAGTATTTTTTTTTTTAAATCAGAACATTGTTTACAAACTGCCAGGTCTTTTAGCTAACTGTTACTTGCAAGTTATACTGGCATAGAATAGCCATTGTATTTGTCTGCAATGTAACATTCAACATATTACCAAGCAGTATGTTTTTTACTAAAGAAAGTGACTCATTATATAAGATCTGTGGGGCATATCTAGAAAGAAAAGACCCAGGAAATGAAAGATGTACTGTACTTGCTCCAATTTTCTGTTTCAAATATACGGTAGTTTAAATGATATTATTGTTGGAAGAGGTCTATTGCCGTTTTGGTACCACATTCTTTTGGTGTGGTTTTTAACAAACTGAACTGTGTGACAATGTGATGTTATTTTGTTTGGGAAAGTGAAGGCAGTTCATTTATTTTTGTCGAATTTGAATCGCTTCACATTAATTTTCAAAAAAACAATTTTTAACACAATAATGAACTGAACTAAGCTTATGTGCAAATCACATACATACCGTTTTACTAGTGGTAAAGAGCATTTGTGATCATTTATAGGTGATATTCTGCTCATTAGAATTTTGGCCCAAGCACTTGTATTAGTTCCCTTTAGTGCAGCTGTAATTTCTCTGTGGTCAGTCACACACTTAACAACATCACAGGTCATGCAGAGATTGATGATTAAGGGTCTGCAGCATAACTAGGATATGTTGTTCACTGTATCTGACAGCCTCCCTTTTCAAATTGGTCAGGACAACCGAAACTGTACCAGTGGTTGAACTAACATGGTTTTGATTCTCTTTACACCTCTCACTTTCGAGTTGTATACTGCAATTACTGACCCCTCCAACATTCCACATCTCATAGTGTGGAGCGCAAGACTCAAACTGGGCATGTCAGGCAGACAGCAGATCATCAGACTCCTGTCATGGGTTACCCTGAAATCCACAGAAATCATCTATGCAACTGTGCCTGGGCTACCAACTGGCAATGTACTTAGGGGCCTTACTTTAGTTTAATTTAGAGATACAGTGTAGAAATAGGCCTTTCGGGTCACTGAATCGTTGCACCCGACCGGTATACCAGTTCTGTGTTATCCCAGTTATGCATCCCACACACCAGGGGCAATTCACAGGGGCCAGTTAGCCTACAAAGCCGCAGGTCTTTGGAATGTGGGAGAAAACCCATGCAGCCACAGGGAGAATGCACAAATGTCATAAAGACAGCACCCAGCGTAGTCAGGATCGAACCCAAGTCTCTGACACTATAAGGCAGCAACTCTACTGCTGCACCACTGATCACTTACATCACCACAGCAAAGATGTTGTAGTTGTGAGTTGACCATGTACCGTTGATATCGGTATTAGTTTGTTGTCCAAAGAGACTGCACTGAAGACACTTCAGCATGATTTCAAGTACAAGATGCTACTGCAGAGCTTTGAATAAACCAGCCCAATAACACTGATATTTTTGGGAATCCACATTGGCATTAGCAGCACTATGCTCAACTGACATTTCCAATACATAACCGCATGAAATCCATTTCCGAAGCATATTGTAGATCGCTTATGCCCCGTTACCACTTAGGAAACCTGAACGGAAATCTCTGGAGACTTTGTGCCCCACCCAATGTTTCCGTGCGGTTCCCAGAGGTTTTTGGCAGTATCCCTACCTGCTTCCACTACCTGCAACCTCCGGCAACCACCTGCAACCTCTGGGAACCGCACGGAAACCTTGGGTGGGGCGCAAAGTCTCCAGAGGTTTCCGTTCAGGTTTCCTAATTGGGACAGGGGCATTAGACCAATTTTTCCTCTTAACAAACTTCCCAACAAATACTGGTGTTGAATGGAGTTGTATCTCAATGTCTTCACTCAGTCAGTGATGAATTACTCATTAAGAAGGGCCTCGACAAAAAAACACACATTACCTTCTCTCCAGAGATGCTGCCTGTCCCACTGAGTTTCTCCACCTTTTTGTGTCCTTCTACACAATAACTTGCCTGTTTATAGAAAAGTTCAATTGGGAAGTACTGGAACCTGAACAAACTCAGTTCATGGCAGCTGAGAAATTGAAATAACAAGATTCAACATCCAGCATTTCTGGGTGAACTACTGACCAGGAGCTTAATACTATGACTAATGTCAGCAATAGGTGTGGGCTGACACAATTCAAAACAGACCAAATACAAAATGAAATTTTAAGGAATTAGTATCTTATGGACTGTGTTGAAAAGTAGTAGCATTTAGGTGATCACTCGAAATCATGTTTGTGGCATGGTTGTGGAGCAGGTTTGTGTGGAGAAAGAAAATGGGGGATGGGAAGGGAGGGGATGATTTTGAAATATTTGTGTTGTACAAAATCAATAAATGGAGAATCATTTATCCCAATTAACCATGTGCTTTGCAGATTCTTTAAGAATCTGCTGTCTACCAAAAGTCTCAGTGAGATAAAGGATGAAACAAATTGGGAAATGGGTGGCACATGCATGGTACACACACACATCACCATTTGCCATATACATCTGTGTTTGTGTCAACCTGTCTCAATGAAATGAACAGTGCGAATCAAGTTCCCAGTGGTCACCGCACAAAATTGTCAATCTCACTCATTCAGGACGTGGCAAGGTAAATGTTCATCTTTCACCTGCTGGTGGAGAGCTGATAGAAGAGACCAGTCGCATGTCACGGAAACAGCTTGATTTTCATTCCGTGGATTCTAATGAAATGTAAATTGGACAGATTCTATTACGGCTGAGCAACCTGTTCCACTAGATTACCTCCCAAGCAGTGAAGACAAAAATGTACCCAAGCATGGCGTTGAGAAATTCACATTAGTGCAGTGTGGATGCTCAGCTGAAATTGGGGCAAAGAAATATTGGCGGGTCAGTGCCGAAGGGGCTGTGCACTGACTCTAATATGCGCAAACAACTGTAGACAGTGGCATTCATCGAGTACCTCTTCCAAGTGATGATTATCTTTCATGTCTTAGTTTGGGCTTTAAGTGTCGGCTGTTTAATCAGCTGGAGAAGAGGCATCATGGCACAGGATGTTTCCATTCATACATACACTTCCTCAAACAAATTTTCTTCCCAGCAGGAGCTAATTGAATAGTGATATAGAATGGAGACCCCAGCTGTTTTTTGTTTCCTTTTACCACCTGGAGGATAGTGAAGCAATTTTTTACTGATTCCACTGGCTGAGAAATATTAACCAAATGATGACCAGAACCCAATCCAGGATATTTATTGTCTGATATCCAAGATCACAACAGGATCTTCCACTGTCCAGTGGGCTATTAAGATATTTAAAATTCAACAAAAATCTGATTTATCAAAAAGTCTATAGTAAATTAGCACCTGTACAAATGTTTTTATATTTGGTTGATTTGATTAATTGGGATAAAATAATATATTTAACAAGGAAGATACACGAGTTTTTAATGTTATATTATACTGAAATTATGTACAAAATCTGCATTACTCTCTATACACTCACAGGATATCCAGCTTTTAAGAGTCAGAGGTATACAGCATAGAAACGGGCCTTTTGGCCCAACTCATCAATGCTGACCAATGAACAGGCCACTGATGGTAAATTGAATTTGAGAGGATTGGTATGCTTTTTGTTTGATCTCTTTCTATTCAATGGATTCATTTGCACTGCATTTGCGTTGAATAATTAACCAATGTAATTGTTATGTTAAACAATATGGGGGAGTAAAACACAATTGTTTGTGCCTTGAAAGAAATAGAAATAAAATTGTGGAGATAAATTGCAATATTTGCCTGCATTGCTGAATCCTGCTGATTTGAGACAAACTAAACAATTCTACCCAGTACCCAAATGTCCTCAGTGGGGAATTTTACTCATGACATCACTCATAACCTGCAGTTCAATTATCTTTGCATGATCATTTGCATGAGAGTAATTATTCTCAAATAAACATGCATTACAGGGGTATTTTTTTAGGCAGAGAGTCTGGAGATTATTAGATAGCAAGTGCATGGGATGTGATAAAAGTAAGGAATGTTAGGACATGCGCATAAATGGAAAGTTGTTTAGCCTGTCAGTTCTCTGCACCCATACTCCCATACGTCAATGTAAAATTACAACCACAATCCCACTATCGGGCACTTTTCCTTTTGTTCTTGCAAATTCATCCTTTCGAAAGTTTTTTCCAATATTATTTAAAATAAAGGTTAAATTTCTGCCCACTAGTCAAATGTATGGAAATAGGCATCAAACCAGTCGCAGAACAAATCCTTTATATGTTATCGTTAATGCCATGTCTCTAACTGTCATAACTCTTATCAGATGTCTTTTCAGTGGAGAGATCGTTATACAGATAATATCACATCTTTGATTTGTGGACCATTTTCATTATTCGCTACTGAAACGAACATAATGGAAATAAATGATGGATTGCATTTTAACCGTGAAAAATACAAAATTATACACTGGAACAATGATCATAAAACAAAATATATTGTGAATAGTTCACTCAATATCCCAACTTCACAGAAACAGCCTGGCCATTAATTCATAATTGATTAGAATTGGTGGCTTGCTGATTGACCTTTAGATAGTTTGCCTTTAGATAGTTTGTTACGCCATGGATATTAAGCAACCGATCCAGAAGGTAACCTAATCTTACATGAACATGAAAAGTGCTGGAGCAACTCCACAGCATCTGTGGAGTCTGAAAAATGATCACGACCCAAAACGTCACCTCCGCATGTTTTCTCGAGATGCTGCCTGATCCGCTGAGTTACTCCAGTACTTTGTGTCCTTTTGTGTAAACCAGCGGTTCCTGGGTTTAACATGGACAGGCATGGACAATAGAAAGCGTGACCACAAACCTATGGAATCCCTGCTGCGATTCCTTTTGGGAAGTATATGTTTGAAATGGCTAAAAAGATATTATGATTAGGAAACCAGAAGCCAACAAGAAAAGTGGTTCCATCAGGAATAATATTGAAGGGGAAACAAGAACAGCTCCATTTGTAGCACTTTTAGTGCATTGGAAACATCCAGTCAAAAGCATAACTAATCTATACGAGCAAAAGACAATTAAGGAATATTAATTGTTACTAGACTAAGTGGGACCCAGGGGTCCCAGGTTTACAGGGGAGGGCTGGTCTCCCAATGCAATATTCCACCTCTCCACCAATTCCAATATTGGTGGCCAGTGGGGTGGGGGACTAGAGCGCTAGCATGGGTGTTGTGGGTCAAGTCAAGTCAAGACAGTGAGTGCAGCGCCAACAATTCATTTCAATCCATTTCATGTCGTCAATCCATTTCAAGTCAAGCACAGGGCAGGTGGGGCCAGCCAACAATACAATCCATTTGCTTTCATTTCAGGTGAGCTCAAGCAAAGGAAAGGCAAAGCTAAAGCAAAAGCACAGGACAGGAGGGGCCAGCCAACAATACAATCCATTTGCTTTCATTTCGGGTGAGCTCAAGCAAACCAAAGGCAAAGCAAAAGCACAGGGCAGGCCAAACAACTCATTTCATTTCATTTCTATTTCCATTTCAATTTCAAGCACAGGGCAGGCCAAACAAATGTAATTTCATTCAGGGATAACAAATCATTTATTGCAAGCTCATTAAGGGTTAACAAATCATTATTCATTGTAAGCACATTGCTGGCTAACAAATCATTTATTGCAAGAACATTAAGGGTTAACAAATGATCATTCATTGCAAGCACATTGCTGACTAACAAATCATTAATT
The DNA here is from genome assembly GCF_010909765.2 of Amblyraja radiata. Classification (NCBI taxonomy): domain Eukaryota; kingdom Metazoa; phylum Chordata; class Chondrichthyes; order Rajiformes; family Rajidae; genus Amblyraja; species Amblyraja radiata. Next base: position 50,058,210 of record NC_045960.1, on the reverse strand, counting down.
GCAAGAACATTAAGGGTTAACAAATGATCATTCATTGCAAGCACATTCCTGCCTAACAAATCATTTATTGCAAGCACATAAAGAGTTAACCACACAAAGCACATAACCACATAAAGCACATAACCACATAACCACAGAAAGGGTAGACTCACAGTTCAGTAGACTCACAGCAGAATCACAGTTGTGGCCTCTCCCTCGCGATCTTCCAGAGCGACTGACTCGCGTCCAGGCATTCGGGATTTTATAGTCCTGCCCCCCCAAACCCCCAGAAGGGGCGTTACCTTCATCATGGTGATTGACAGGCGAGAGGAGCAACCAGCTGATCTCAAGATTTTTTTAACATTCATAACTATTTTTTTCATCAAAAGGAAAAATCCTCGGGGCTGCCTCAGTGGAGGAGGACTATGAGTGAGATGGCCAAAAATCATAGCGATATATGGTAGCGTTGTTTCTAAAATCAATATACAGTACAGATAGCAAGTGGTCAAGATGTGACTTTTAGTTATATCAATAGATATCTACATTCTATCATTTGGAAATATGAGTTTTGTAGTCTATTGTAATATCACAACTAGATTATCAACTGCTGCAGCTTAAGGTGAGAGTACAAAGTGCAGCAGCAATCTGAAAAAGAAAACAGATCCATGCCAGTAGTTACACCATAAGTCATTTATCTCCTCAATCTTCAGAAACTACACATAAATAGAGAATCAATTGAGGTCACTTCACCAACATAGAGTGGAGATGCAGTAAGGCACAATTTCATATGCTTTTTCTCTCAAGAATTTATTATGTAAAAAATCATCGTTCAATGCATTTCTGTTAACAGACATGCTTTCCTTTTTATTGAGCAAAACACCTGGAAAAACATACAACACACTGACATTGAATGGGTTTAACTTATTTTAAATATATAAATAACTCAAATCTTTGAAAATGTTGTGCCCATGTATAAAATCTGGATTAGTCTCTGAAATCAGTGTTTGTGCTGACACATTAATATCCAAGAATGCAACCTATTCTCTTCTTATAACATCATAATTGTCAACTTCACATTTGACCCCATACTGTTAAGCAATAGTGAGTATAAATTAATATTGGAACAAAGTTCAGACTCAACGTGCCCCAAATCAAGACACTCTGCATGTGTATGTTCCATCCAATGTCTTTCCTCAATTTTTGAAAACATTTAAAATGTTCCTGAAGCCATCAATTTACATTTAAGACTATGAGGTGGTAACATCTGTGCATGGTATCTTGTTCTTGCAAGGAAAATACAATTTTAATTTTTATTGTATAGTTATTCGTGGTGATAAGCTCAGTGTCTGATAGAAGTGAGTTTGTGCCTTCTAATGGATGAGCATGCCATATCATTATGCGTGACCCTCCAGTCAAGAGCTGACCCGGTTTTCAAGGAGTGCTCCTTTCATATCTGCTATAGGTAATTCCATGTCTGATGTTCATCATGTATTAGAGTCATACAGTCATACAATGATACAGTGTGGAAACAGGCCCTTCAGCCCAACTCGTCAACACCGGCCAACAATGTCCCAGCTACCCTAGTCCCACTTGAGCTGCGTTTGGTCTATAACCCTCCAAACGTGTCCTATCCATGTATCTGTCCAACCGTTTCTGAAACGATGGGATAGTCCCAGTGGCAACTACCTACTCTGGCAGCTTGTTCCATACACCCACCACCCTCCATGTGAAAAAGTTACCCATCAGATTCCTATTAAATCTTTTTCCCTTCACCTTGAATCTATGTCCTCTGATTCTCGATTCCTCTAAACTGGATAAAATATTCTGTGCATCTACCCGATCTATTCCTCTCATGATTTTGTATACCTCTATAAGAATTCCCCTCATCCTCCTTTGCTCCATGGAATAGAGACCCAGCCTACGCAACCTCTCCCTCTTGCTACACCCTCTCGTCCTGTCAGCATCCTCGTAAATCTTTTCTGAATCCTTTCAAGCTTGACAATATCTTTCCTGTAACATGGTGCCCAGAACTGAACACAATATTCTAAATGCGGTCTCACCTACATCTTATTCAACTGCAACATGACCTCCCAACTTCTATACTCAATACTCTGACTGATGAAGACCAAAGTGCCAAAAGCCTTTTTGACCACCTTATCTACCTGTGACTCGACCTTCAAGGAACCATGCACGTACTCCTAGTTCCCTCTGCTCTACAACACTACTCAGAGGCCTACCATTTACTGTGTAGGTCCTGCCCTTGTTCGATGTTCCAAAACACAACACCTCGAACTTCTCTGTTTAAATTCCATCAACCATTCCAACGCCCACCTGGCCAATCGATCCAGATCAAGCTGCAATCGTTCACAACCATCTTCACTGTCTGCAAAACCCCTAACTTTTGTATCATCAGCAAACTTGCTAATCTTGCCCTGTATGTTTTCATCCAAAACATTGATGTAGATGACACACAGTAATGGGCCCAGCACCGAACCCTGTGGCACACCACTAATCACAGGCCTCCATTCTGAGAAGCAACCTTCCACCATCACCCTTCTGCTTCCTTCCATGGACCCAATTTGCTATCCATTTAGCTTTCTCTCCTTGGATCCCATGATATCTAACCTTCCAGAACAGCCTACCATGCAGCACCTTGCCGAACGCCTTACTAAAGTCTATGTACACAACATCCACAGCTCTGCCTTCATCAACCTTTTTGCTCATGTCTTCAAAAAATCAGATTTATGAGACATGACCTCCCACATACAAAACCATGCTGACTGTCCCTAATCAGCATGCAAATGCCTGTATATCCTATCCCTCAGAATACTCTCCAGTAACCATACCAGCTACAGATGTTAAGCTCACTGGCCTATACTTCCCAACATTTTCCCTGTAGCCCTTCTTGAAAAGAAGCATTGTATACAGACTTGAAAAAATGGATTTGCCCAGTGACCTCTGTAAAATTATTCTTTCAAAGAAATAAACAATGTTGCAGGCAGCAAAGAATTTCTACTCCAAGTTGTTTTTGCTGCAATAATAAATTGTTTTTCCGAGCTTCCATTTATTTGGAGAACTGTGCATGGTTCTTGAATTCAATTTTCCCTTTCTTGTGCTAAATATATGCCATGTTCAAAGTCCAATCAAGTGACCTGAAAAAATACTTAAAATAGTGAAATCTATCATTCAAAAAAAATTGTTGCCGTACTTTACAAGGAAAAAAATACAACCCGTGTTATTACTGACTTGACCTTATTGCAGTGGTTGCAGTTGGTGGCAAGGAAGCATGTGAAATCTTAAGAACACATTTCATGGCGAGCATATCAGATATACGAAAGGTTGTCATGAAGAGTAGGGAAAATTCACAGGTGAAGGGAGGACCATATTTCTTCACTATGTTAGGCCACATCCCTGCTGACCAGGTCCCATAGGAGACCCAAGTGATCAAATCATAATACAGACAGAGGTCAGATTTTTGCAGGTAAGAAGTTGTGCAAGCACTCAACCAAGCAGAACTGAGCTGGCATGCAAGCACAGCAGTCAGGCAGACCAAGTGAGGAAGAAAATTATGAAAGTCCAGTAGGTACACTTGAATGCATGGAGGATATGCCAGACTTATTCTGCTTTTATCAACAGTGAAAAACCTAAGTACAAGGGATAGACTGAAGAATGGTCCCTTTTCCACCACAACAGTTTTTTCCCCCACAGGTATTAGGTTGGATACTTTCTTATTAATTAAAAATTCAGTATCACAAGCATTGATCTCAGAAACACATGCACAATTGATGCCAGCATGTGACACCTGGTCTTGGATGATTTTGGCCTTGGGAACGCACTCTCCAAATTCACAATCGGCGAGACTTCAACTGGAAATAAATTTAGTTTCGTTTAATTTAGAGATACAGCACAGAAACAGGCCTTCCGAGACCATACCAACCATTGATCGGCCAATCATACTGGCTCTATGTTTACCCACCTTCACACCCTCTCCCTACACACGAGGTGCAATATTTTAGAGGTCGATTCATCTACAAACCTGCACTGGAATGCGGGAAGACACCAGAGCACCTGACGGAAACCCACACAGTCACATGGAGAAAGTGCAAACTCCACACACACCGCACCCAAGGTTAGGATTGAACCCAGGTCTCTGGTACTGTGAGGGAGCAGCTCTACCAGCTGTGCCACCCAAATACAAATTTAGCTGTAGTAAAACAAGCCAAAGTGATGTTTATGTATTTTACACTTTACAAATTAAAGCGTCCGGTTTCAAGGCATTGATGTTTGTATCTAAGAACTTATTTAACTTAAAAGTCAGTACAACACAGGTATACTAATTTCATTAGTGGGCAATGGTAAAGAAAGTTCTCAGTTTCAAATTCCCGCATGCCAACATCTTTGATGACCTGTCCTGAGGGTAGCACATAAATGTAATCACTAAAGAGGAGAACTGGTGCCTCTACTTTCTTAGAAGTTTAAATGAGATTTAGGATTTCCCCAAATAGTCTAACAAATATCTATAAATGCACTGTAGGAAGTATCCTGACTGGTTGCATCATGGCCTGGTAGGGCAATTCTAATGGACAGGAATGCAAGACATTGCAGAGAGTGTTGGATTCACCCCAATCCAGTCCATGGGCACAGCACTCTCCACCATTAAAAGCTTCTACACAAGACGCCGATTCAAAAGGTTGTCATTTATCATTGAGGATGCACATGATTGGACCATGTCCTCTTCTCTCTGCTATACTGGGCAGGAGGTACAGAAGCCTGAAGTTCCACACTACCAGATTCAGGAGCAGCCACTTTCCTACAACCATTAGATTCTCAAACTGATCCGCGCAATGCATCTGTGTTCATGTATCTTGTTCTGTTCTATGACTGATGACAGACCAATTTCTCTCCTGGGATAAATAAAGTTCCATTGTATCATATCGTAAACTTACCTCAGCTTCTGAACACCATGGAACTCTTGCAGTACCATAGACCAGTTTCCCAATTATGTTTCTTTGCACCAATGACTTGTTTTTGCTCATGTACAATTCATGTTTCTGTGTATTACCCAGTATGTCTGTAATGCTGCTGCAAGCAAGAATTTCATCCTTCCTTTACCCCATCGTACTTGAGCATTTGACGATCTGGACGTCTTCTGAAATTAAGGGCTGTCAATTGACAACTGAATAAAAGGGCCTGTAATTTTCTGAAGTGTGGACGAATAGGAAGTGATTTTACTAAAACATGTAAAATTCTGGAAGGAGCTGATAGCATAATTGTTTAGTTTAGTGACAGAACTGGAAGATATCATCCCAAAGCTAAGTGAAACAGTTATTTAGTATTGAGATAGAGAAATCTCTTCAGATGGCTGGAATTATCTAACCAAGGTGACAGCATTTATTTACACACACAAAAGTCTAAGATTGATAAACTTTTTGGCAGCAAGGGATTTGAGGGATATTGGGGAATGGATGGGAATGATGAGTCAAGGTAGACAATCACTCATGATCTTATTCAATAGTGGATCAGTCTCAAGGGGCTCTATGACCTACTTCTGCTGTGATTAACTTTCAAACAATAAATCAATTCTCCAGCCGTTTTTGCCCAAGAGCATTATTTCTCAACACACACACAACTGCCAATTCAATCAGAGGGACATGTTTGGATGGCAGACCAAATGCAGTTGGGTGGGTCTGCTTCATTTGCAAATAACTGATGAATGGTTATCAAATGGATCAATGAATGGTCTGAAGGACACCTAATAGCAAGGTAGCTGACAGAAGATGAGGGTATAGGCGTGCAAAAGAGAGGGGATCCCAAGTCTGACAGTTACACAGATTTTATCGATAAATCAACCCCAATCCTAGTAATCAATTCAAAAGAGATGACATTTTATCAATCCCGTCTGTTATTCTAGGAAGGAAGAGAGACACCGCCACATTTCTGTAAAAGGGGTTATTATTGAATGAATTGTCTTTCTTATCCATATCTATGAATTTGGTAGGGAGAAACTATGGCATGAAGACATGGAAGGTTTCCTGAATGCTGATATCAAATATAGTCACAATACCGAGAAACATGGAACTGCAGATGCTGGTTTACATGGCTAGGTGATGTTTTAGGTCAGGATGAATCTAGTGAAGGACCTTGACCCAAAACGTCGCCTATCCATGTCATCTAGACACGCTAAATTACTCAAGTGCTTTGCTTTTTTTATGTAGTCACATTATTGATAAGTTTAAAAAGATAGTTGAAATATTTATTATTCTATGCAGGTCAATAATGTAAAATTTAGTGGCCAGAGCAGCAAGCACAGCTGTTTTTATAAAATAATAAAATTAGTGGTTTAGGTACCAGCAGTTACATTTCCAAATCCATGCCATACCATCTATACAGTTATTCATCAGGCTTATAAATCCAAGCTGTTTCTCAGAATGAATACTTAATATCAGTGACATACAGCAACATAACAGTGAAGTGTGCACTCAGCCTCCTCCAGCAGAATAACACCAAGAATACTGTCCGTTTTAGCTCACTAATTCAGTGATAATAACTCTTGCCAAAAACGTTTCAGTGTTAACAGTGTCCAAATCAAGATCATCAACTCCCTTGGTATGAGACAAAATTTATGCATGCTGTTTATCTAACTAATTAAAATCATTTGTCAGAAATGTACAGGTGGCATAAATTATTCATGTACTTAGCTCATCACATATCAATGGTTCACTTTATCGAATGGTAAATCTAGAATGTGCCAATGTGGTTTACTATAAAATCATTTTAAATAGCAATGATCACACGGGAAATTGAAGCAGGTTGCACAGGTAAAGGGGCTCAACATATAATCAGGGGACAATTCCACTTTATTTTTACATAGATACATAGAAAATAGGTGCAGGTGTAGGCCATTCAGCTCTTTGAGCCAGCACCGCCACTCAATGTGATCATGGCTGATCATCTATAATCAGTACCCTGTTCCTGCCTTCTCCCCATATCCCTTGATTCCGCTAGCCCTAAGAACTCTATCTAACTGATGACACACACACAGGATTACGAATCCAGCACAAAACATTCTGCGCCACATTGACAGATGGCTATACTATGAATGATTTGCAGATCAGCCTGGACTGATGTACAAGGACACCCTTGTCTTGTTGCACCTCCCCTTGGTTCTTGGTCCTCCAAAATATTCCAAATGGAATTTAAACTGGAGGTGGTGAAGGGAGGGCTTAAGCCAGAAAGGGTTATTGGGAAGAAAGAGCTACTTTAAATTTAGTTGCATCTGGTTGGGTAACTATAGTTGGGTGGAGATTATGCCATGCTTTAATTGTGTGGGCGAAGAACGAATTGCTGTATACATCTGTCTTTGTAGCTGGGATCACAAATTGGATCGAATGCCCTCGTCTGCTCCTAATTGGTTTGGGTTTGGTGTAGGTCTTGTAGTTTATGTCGAGCTGACCATTTAACATTTTGTAATGTTTTCTTTTCCTAATGTGACACCATTCAAATAATAATCTGCCTTTTTCTGGCAACCAAAGTGGATAACCTCACATTTATCCACATTAAACTGCATCTGCCATGCATTTGCCCACTCACCCAACCTGTCCAAGTCACTCTGCATCCTCTTCCTAGAGGGCGCCGTCCTTTGTGGTATGGCTGCCCAGCCTGCAGCTGTTCGTTTTTTCACTCTTTTTTAAATTTATTTTTTAAAGTGAGTTTTAGTGTTTGTTTCTGGAGCTCTAGTCTTTTTTATGTGGGGGGTGGGGAGGGGGAAGGGGGAAACAACTTTTCAGGGTCCCTACCTGGTCGGAGGCAGCTTTTCTCCAGGCTGCACCGTCGACCAGTCCTCGCGGCCTACCAGCGGGCCTGGAGCGGCGTTTCCTGAGGGGACCGGCCAGAACCTCGGCTTCGGCGGCAAAGCGCTGGAGCGCTATTGCGGAGCGGGCGATGCCTTGCCCGGGTCGCCGCGCTGGAGCTCCGGTGAGCTGAAGACTGCCGATAAAAACATCGCGGAGCTGTGGGACTGTGGAGCGGCCAGCTGCGGGCGGCGCTGAACTTTTCACCGGGAGCCTGGGATCTCGCGACGAGATCGCCAGTAGTGGAGCTCCAACCGGCGCGGCCTTGTTGGCTTCAGAAGCCGCGGTCTCCGGTAAGGGAAGCGGCCGTTCCAGGTGTCCCATGCTGCTGAGAGGATTCTCCTGACGCCGGAGTACCATTATCCGGCGAGAACGGCCTGGAACATCGGGCCTCCGTAAAGGCAACTGTGGAGGCCTCAATAGGCCCGACTATGGGTGGACATGGGATGGAGACTGGACATTGTGCCTTCCCTCATAATGGGAACCATTGTGGGGGGATGTTTTTATGTTCAAATTGTTTATTGCTGTTATGTCTGTATTCTTTCTTTATGTGCTGCATTGGCAAGAAGCATTTCACTACACCTAGGTGTATGTGACCAATAAAATAACCTTTTTGAACCTTTGAACCTTTTTCACAGATCACACTGCCACCCAGCTTTGTGTTATTTGAAAATTTGCTAATGTTACTTTTAATTCCTTCATCTAAATCATTAATGTATATTGTAAATAGAAAAATAGAAGGAGTGCTAAAGAACTGGGGAAGATATTCCACTGCACAAAGCAGGCAAAAATAAGCACTTGCACCTGAAATTGCTACTCTATAACCTGCACCAAAGCAGCAAGTACCTCCGTGAGTGTCACAGTCTCCAGCAGATAATTTCCACTGTGCCTTTTCTGAGTTGTGACCAACAAAATTGGCTGTTTGTTCTTCATCATAGATCTGCATGGAGTGTACAACAAGCTCCACACAGATCACTGGGGACTACATACAGGACTGGACTATAAAGTCAGACCATCTGAGCTTGAACAACCAGTGCCATTCAAAAATCACAACGTAAATCTCTCCACACCCACGACTGTGTAGCTAGACAGGTAGCATCACAGGAAGATAGGGTGGTCTAAACTATTCACATTTGCATTCAGTCAGAATATTGAGCACAGAGGTTGGTAGGTCACGTGCCGTTATGCAAGATGTTGGTGAGGCCTCATCATGTTATAGAAGATGTTGTCAAGCTCGAAAGGGTGCAGAGAAGATTTATGAGGATGTTCCCGGACTAGAGGGGCCTGAGTTATGGGGAAAAGTTGAGAAAGCTAGGACCTTATTCCTTGGGGTGTAAAAGGATGTGGGGCAATCTTATAGAGGTGTACAACATCATGAGAGCAATAGATCAGGTAAATGTCCAGAATAGAAGAACTAGAAACCAGGTGAAATAAGTTTAAAGTGAGGGGGGAAAGATTTAATAAGAACCTGAGGAGTAACTTTTATTTGTACACAAAGTGTGGTGGGTATACAGAACAAGCAGCCAGAAGAGGTAGTTGAGACAGGAACAATCACAACTTTTAAGAAACATTTGGACAGGTACATAAATAGGTCAGGTTTAGAGGGATAGGGGCCAAATGCAAGCTGGTGAGACGAGTGTAGATGGGGCATGTTGGTCAGCGTGCGCATGTTGCACTGAAGGGCTTGTTTCCATGCTGTATGACTCCTACACCATCCTCTATGACAAGACACAGCTCCATTTGGGGGGGGGGGGGGGAGATTAATAATCTGATTGAATGATGCCACAACAACTGTGTAGCTCTCAATGTTAGTAAGACCAAGGGGCAGATTGTTGACTTCAGGAAGGGAACGCCACAGGTCCATGAACTTGTCTTCTTTGACAGGATTGCAAGTCCACAGATTCAAGTTCCTGGGTGTGCATATCTCTGAAGATCTGTCCTGAGCTCAGCACATTGCCGCAATCACAAAGACAGCTCATCCACACCTCTATTTCCTTAGAAGAGGAGATTCAGGGTGTCACCAAATACTCAGGTGCAGTGAAATACTCTTTTTGCATACAACCCAGAAGTCCATCACCATATATGAGCACAATCCCCCAGTTAGACCAAAATGTACAGAGAAACCCACTTAGTTGATATGCAAGAGGTGCTATTTTGGCGCCATTTTATAGTGCTAGTTGCATCTGGCTACAAAGTGCCCATTGCATCCGTCGCCTCCATCCCAGTTATCCCATGAACCGTTGTCCTCTCCTTGCACAGCCCTCTTCAGCCCTTGTTCCCCAGGAGCACCTCCCACAGCCAACCTTAAGGGCACAGAAAGAAAGACCCTTCTCACCTTCACACCAAGCTTGGATCAAAAACTGGAATCCATTCACTGAGAACACTTCAAGCTCACACCAACGGTCTACACAACTACCAGACCATCCTGGACAATACACATACGTGATTGTCGAACATGTCAGTACAAATAATTTTCCACATAGTTATACAATACTGCACTGCAAAGCAAGCCTATATCAAGCAGGACCACACAAATGCAGAACCTCATGACAAACCCAAAACAGATCTGCATGGAATGAGCATGAACATAAACACTCACTCAATTTCCTTTAAAACCCCAAAACTATTAGCCTGAATAACATTCACAGGCATGTCCTACAAAGACTGCATTTACCAATCTGGTCCACATATACACAACACCAGTAAATACGAGCCTAGGCTACACATATCCCCTGCACCGTATTAATACCCCATTGGATCAACCTTGAATGCATACCATCCACCACAGTCTGACAAACCCTGGATTACATACACCCATGACTGTACCGCAAACCAAGCACAGGCCAATCTAAACACACACAGGACTACAAACTCAGCACAAAACATTCTGTGTCACATTGACAGATGGCTAGACAATGAATGATTTGCAGATCAGCCTGGACTGCACACATACAAGAACTGCCCCACAAACACAGCACATCACAACCTGGGCCTTAAACATCTAGGAATGCCCCACAAATTCTACACATACCTGCCTGGGCTGTCCACACCCAGGACTACACAATGCGCACACATACCTTCAATGGAAACGCAACACAGTTGAACCTGAACAACAAAAGCTCTTCACTGTACCACGTCAGCATGGCTAAACTGGTAAGTAACATGCACACAAAAAACAATTTATATTACACATCTCAAGTTTCATTAAAAAGCCACCATTGCTCAACCACGACAAAACTCGCCAAGGACTACATGCCAACACAGCACAGATCAGCTTGTAAAACACAATTATATAATTGCATTATAAGCCTAGACAATAAACACTCAGGACTGGATTGAAAAGCTCCATTGGTTTGGACTGAATTAGGCCAAATTAGGACTGAATTACAATTCCTGCTTAGTTCAACTTGGGCTAAATAGAGTATACACAAATCAACTAGCCACACACAGACAACCAGCAAAACAAACTAAGTTTATGTTATCTTGGATGTCAAATGTCTAGGAAGACCTTAGATCAGACTAGACTGCTCAAGCTAGAATTGCATTACCAATCAGGAGTGAAATAATGGCACTTGCTCCAAAACTTCCAGCGCACAAAAGATTTTGCACTCTGTGACAAAATTTCCCTCTTTTCCCAATGGAAATTCAGGAATCACTTTTAAAGCATCACTGCAGCGATGTCTTCACATTGAAGATCTTTCAGTCATAAACCAGAAGGCATAAACAAAATTTCTGATCTCTTGTATTAAACTTTTCTTAAAATGATCTATAAATTAGCTTTGAAAATATCTGAATGATAACCTAAACAACAATCTGGATTCCTCATGTAACAAAGCACGACATTTTCATAGAGTTTTAAAGTGAGATTTATTTTGGAACCAACTATATACTTGGTTTACTAATTATTGAAGGTTATACTAGAAAAGGCCATAAGATAATACACCAGAGAGGAGCAAAGATTCATTGACAGAAACCATGGTGTGTCCACAGGTAACTGTGAAGGTACATAATCCAGGTTTTTCTCAATTTCACTATTTAAGTACTGTTAGAGCTAAAAAATGTCACTGCCATTTCTACTGCAAAAACGGGTAATTACATTATACTCCATCGAGTTATAAAACATGGGAAATAATTCAGTTGAAGCTCATGGCCTCCTTTATTGTGATCTTTATGAATGCCAGTCATTAAGAGGACGAAAAACAGGAGGCGTACTGTTGGGGAAAAAACCACTGCCTCAGGAATGACAAGGCACCAAGTATATCCCCGAGATTGATGATGATGTTTGTAGAATGATTCTTGCCAGATGATTCTATCCCAATAACTGGCAGAAAGCAATTAAAGATTCTAAATGGTCTGAAGCGAGGGCGAGGTGCATGAAAATAAGTCCTCTGCATCCAATGTGTCATCATTAAACCTTCTGCCGCTGCTCCAGGGTACTGTACACACTGCCTGATCTCACCTGGCAACAACTGGGCTCATTTGGCATAAAGGGTGAGAAAGTACAGCTTTCATAGAAATGTCTGGAGGCGGGGTAATACCCATTTAAAATAAAAGATACATTGCCAGAATAATGCATTATCCTGAAGAATCCTGACCTGAAGCATCACCCATCTATTGCTGCTCCAGCACAGTGTTTTGCTCAAGATTCCAGCCCCTGCAGTTTCTTGTGTCACCGATGAACTATATAGGATCTATAATTTGTGGTTCAAATCTGAAACACCCTCTTTGTAAATGTATACAGAATGAATGTGCAGATGTATATATAGTCTAAGACACTGTCATCCTGCTTAACAGAGAATTATACTGAAGGAGATCTTCCATCCACCTGAAAACTGAGAGATCTTTGCTTTCAAATATCAGCTAAGACACAAAGTAATAGGGAGTAAAGAAATGCGTGAAAAAATTGTTAATAATAGGACAAGATAAATCCATTAGGTTTTTTTTTACCTGATGCGCTTTTCTTCAACATTTGTCAGATCAGCATCTCTTTTAAGGACTTTCTGAAGGTCCTGTCGTTCTTCCTCTGACAGGAAGCTGAGGTCCATCATTTTGCTTAGATCTAACCCAGTCTTCATTTTCCAACAATTCCAGTACCTTTGGTGAAACTTTGCATGAAGCCAATCGCAGAATGGTTACGACTCAGCCGTACTTCAGTTGCTGCCTTCCACGTTGAACTCTCTGTCTTTCATCAACACATTCAATTGTCTGTTTGCCTCTTAAGATTGTTCAGAGATAACAAGCTGTTCAGCTGGTTGCTGGTGCACTTTCAGGCTCAAAGATGTACTGTCTTATTCACAAGCATTCGTTTTTATGTCAGACTTTTAGGAACTTTGGGAGGATTTTTAAAATTCGACTCCAGCGTAAGGCAGGACTCGCAGTCTCTCTGTAGGAATGCAGTGAAGTAAACTATTAGTATCATTATATATCACATACTCTCTCTATGCAAATTATGTTATTACAGGAATGTGAACCTGCATGTGTGTCTGAGTTGTTTTACAGGTTTGGACTTCACAGGATTTTTGATTAATTTATTTTGCCCGAAACGGATGACTGGATAATTAAAGCGTGTATAATGAAAAATTAAACACAGAAGACTCTAATTTTTCAACTGTCATTTAGAATATGATGATTATTTGATGTTCCTAACAGATAAATAAAGTTCATTGATTGATTGATTGATTGATTATTTAGCAAGTCACTTATTTGCTCAATTAAAAAGCAGAATTATGGAAGAATTAAGTGGGTTGAACACCATCTGTGGAGGCAAAAGGTGTGTCAACATTTCGGGACAAGATCCTGCCCCAGGACTGAGAGGGATGAGAACAGAGTAGGGAGGGGTAGGATAGAAGTCGCTAGTGATAGGTGGAACCGGATAGAGGGGGGAAAGAGGATGATGGGCAGATAAAACTAAGAGGATGAATGAGGTGAACAAAAGTAGGAAAAAACAAACAAACACAAGGAACTGTAGATAGTGGCTTACAAAACAAAAGACACAAAGTGCTGGAGTAACTCAAGGAGTCGAGCAGCTTCTCTGGAGAACCTAGATGGTCATGCAATTCGGAGGGAAGAGTACGGGAGATGTGGGTTACCTGGAATTGTAAATTGGAAAATTGGTGATTCATGCATTTGGTGGCAAACTACCCAAGTGGAATTTGAGATGGTGTTCTTCCTGTTCACATTTGGCCTCTCTCCCAGGTGGATTGACAGATGGGTGGATAAAGAGTAAAGCTAAAAGGAAAACAAAATGCTACGATACAAGGAGAGAAGAGGCATGAAATGTGAAGCCAGAGAAAGGATGTAGGTGGAAGAGCTCGATGAGGGAGAGGTAAGGGTAATGGGGGGGGAGGAGGGGGGGGCATTAAATGGGGCACTTCCACTCTCCCACCTCAGTAGTTAATGTTTCAGCTTGACCAAAGGTCATCAGTCAGATAGCTTAACCACACTTTTCTCCATTGATGTTAACTGACTTGATAAAACATTCCAATATTTTTAGTTTCGTGATTTGAGATTTATTTAATTGTATAAACATATCAAACATAAATCAAAACGTGGGTCAAACCAAAGTCAAGAATGAATTGTGAAACCTGGATTTGCAAATACAAAGCATGCACACTTTCAGAGGCACTGGACTTCAAACCTTGTGCTTTAGGTCATTAAACCTTGGACTTTAAATGATCCATGCAAGCTGCAAGCCCAAGTCACCCATCCAAACAGAGCTTCTTCCATAATTACATTGATCTAATTCCCAGTAACCTTGGAACATTGGAGTTGCATTATCTATGTGGTTCTCTATAATGTACATGGGTTCATCTTTTTGAAACTTACAAATCTAAAGGAATCTGGAGAAGCACAGGTGCTCTATCCCATCATTGAAATAAGATTGCGCTCATTTCTGGCAAGGTACCAGCTGCCTAATGTAAGAGTCCAATTGAATTAACCAACTGAATTAAAGCACCCATGCAGTTTGTATTCCATGTTGGCCATCTTAAATCCATGAAGTGGGCACAACAGTTGTAAATTCAGACCCTTTCTGCTTCAAGCTTGATCAATTGAATATGAACACAAATTCATTTTACTTAAAAGTAGAGCTTGTGTTATACAATTTGGAATGCAGTAAAACCAGTTTAGTTTCAGTTAATGTAATCAGCTGTATCTTTCAAAACCCGACTACTGCAATGACTATTTGAAGAATGTGCGTCCCACCCAACCCTTCTGTTTAATTCTGGTAAAAAGGCATGTTTATGATTATGGCGCATTTTTTTGTGCAACGGTATACACAAGCCAGCCACTTCTTGCAGATAGGAATTGAAATAATGGTCATGGTTGAATCATAAAACATTGCAGAACTGGTCTGCTTTTATTTAAACTGACCTTTCTGTAAATAAGCAAACACTTTTGCAGTTAACTGTCACTCGACCACACAGCAGAGCACAATATTAATCAGAATGAAAGCTTTTCACACTCCCCCTCTCCATTGGGCAGATGATTTGGCAGTTCTGAGATGACCAGAAAGCTGACTGTTAATTTATGATGCACAGATGTGTCTTTAATTGCACTCATTATACGATTTAATACAAAACCTGTCACAGAGGACTTCATGACAACAATAACAAATATAAATAGGTTGTGAAGTATAAAAATGTTTCGGAAAGGGAGGGAGGATGATATCAAAAGCGTATGATAGTATGTAGCCAACCTGTTTGCAGTGATCATAGGTAAATGATAAGTAAATGATAGCAATTTTGAATTAATGGCAGAATTCAGAGTTCTATTAATGAAGCATTAAGACAGCACCTCATTAAATATTGTGTTTGATGCACCCCCTTCCACCTCCCTCCAACCGACATGTTAATCAGCTTATAAAAATGAACAGCTCTTTTTTGATCATTTGCCTTTCGCATAGGTCAACTTTGTACCTCAAATGCTTTATCTGATATCCCGACACGTGTTTACAGATTTTCCAAGTCTAAGACTCTCTTGAAACTTTATTCACTCTGGTCAAGATTCACTTTTGCACTTTGGTCATAATTCTTTGACACAATTTGCACAGAAAATTACACCAATTTGTTTCAAGTGTGGCCAGCAACATTCAGTCTTCACAGAGCAGCGCAAGATTGAAATCACTCCAAGGGAGACTCCAAACTTGGCCTTTTATCTCTGGGACACTCAAATCCACTGACATCTGGCTCCAAGCTCTTTTCTTCCCATCCAATTCCACCCGACCCAAAGATAATCCTCTCTCAATTGACTATGGCCTGCAATGTACACCCTATCTTCACCCATCTGCCCACCACAGGCTGTTTATCTGATCACGATGTCTTCCTCCCAATCCATGATTTGATTAGCCGACTGTTTGTTGACAGTCCTAGCTGCTTTGATCTCAGGCACCAGTAAAATCTGCAGCCATAGATAACAAAGCCTCATTCGCTGCTCTTCTGACCACCTAATGTACCCATTCACGTGCACTACAACTTCTCGACCATTATGAGTTATTGCTAAACACCCAGTGGCAGACCTACATTTTTGGGGCCCTGAAGATTGAACTGTTGTGGGGGCCGCTTCGCAACCAGCAACGAGGTCTGGGTGACCACTGTTATCTTCTTCAATGGGGTTGTTCCACCACAGGCTGGCTAGGCCCCTCCCCCCAATGATATTTCATGAAATAGACAATAGACATTTCTATGATCATCCACAATCAGTACCCCATTCCTGACTTCTCCCCATATCCCTTGACTCTGCTATCTTTAAGAGCTCTATCTCTCTCTTGAAAGCCTCCAGAGAATTAGCCTCCACTGCCAATCCACTCTTGAAGATAGCAGAGTCAGGGGATGTGGGGAGAAGGCAGGAACGGGGTACTGATTGTTGATGATCAGCCATGATCACATTGAATGGCAGTGCTGGCTTGAAGGGTCGAATGACCTACTCCTGCACCTCTTGTCTATTCACAACTCTCTGTGTGAAAAAGTATTTCCTCGTCTCCGTTCTAAATGATCTACCCCTTATTCTTAAACTAGGGCCCCTGGTTCTGGACTCTCCCAGCATTGGAAACATGTTTCCTGCCTCTAGCGTGTTGAAACCCTTAATAATCTTATATGTTTCAATAAATGGCCTCATACAGCTAAAACAATCTTTACAAAAAATGTTACCTGAAATGTCTCTTTGCCTAGCACTGAGATGAGAAAAAACTTTTTCACCCAGAGTTGTGAATTTGTGGAATTCTCTGCCACAGAAGGCAGTGGTCTCGTCTCCTTCAGCAGCACCTCAGTCTCCCTTCCCGAGCTCAGACATCCACTTCTCCTCACCTCACCTACGCTTACTTCCCCTCACCTACACCTCGACTAATCCCCTCGCCTCACTAAACCCCTCGCCTCGATACCTCACTGCCAAACTTCTCCTCACACCTAAACCTCGCCTCGACTAAACCTTGCCTTGACTAAACCATCCCTCATTAAATCTCGCCCCTCAAATAAACCTCACACCTTAACCCCACCTCAACTTAACCAGGGGGAGGGGGGGGGGGGGGGGGGGATGGAGAGTGGCACAGGCGCATTGCCCGAGAGAGCCAGTAGGAGGGGAGGGGCGCACGCGCACTGACGTTGATGTCGAGCCCAAACCCAGCCCCACACGCCCGTGGCGGCCACAGCTCCTCTGTGGGATTTAAATCGGAAGAATATGCTTCTGGGGTCCCTCCGGATTAGGGGCCCTGAAGCTTAAGCTTCATTAGTTTCACAGTAGATATGCCCTTGTAAGCAGCTGGTATTGTCAATTGATGAAAATCAATTGGAGGAGTGACCATGAGTAACCTTCACTAAAATCTAATTCACAAAATATGACTAAGTTTGTGATATTTTTTATTTCAATTGTCACACAGACCTGATGCTGGCTTTCAACCAGAAACATTGACAATTTGTTTCCCCACACAGATGCTCCTCGACACATTGTGTCCCTCAAGCAATGTTTCAGAAAATGAGCATTTTAGTTTCAAAATTCCAGCATTCATCGTATTCAGCTTGGGCTTCTCCCATTTAAATCTCCCACAGACCTACCCTATGTTTCTTAACGTGACTTGTTACCACCCACTTTCAATTTGCAGGCATCTTTTTTTCATTTAATCTCTTCTGCCTTCCTAGAGACTTTATGTTCTACTCTCTTCTCCCATTTGTCTTTCTCAACATCTGAAAACCAGTCTACCAAATTCAAACAAAAGTCTATTTATGCAAAAGAATGGTTCCTCCAGAAAATTATGGGTTGAGGTTTGTTATTGTCACGTGTCGAGGTACAGTGAAAAGGTTTGTTTTTGCATATTATCCAATCAATCAGATTATATGATATAGAAATACAATCAAGCCAATCTAAAATACAATAAGCCAAGGAAAAGATACAGAATGCTGAATATACTTCTCCGCATTATGGCACAACAGTTCCAGAGGCAAAATCCAATGACGCAATGAGGTAGAAGAGAATCGAACTGTATCCTAACTTATGGAAGGTCTGTTTTTAGAAGCCTGATAATAAAGGAGCAGAATCTGTTTTGTTGCTCCAGCATCTGCAGTCTCAAGGCACACAGTCTAACTAGGAACTGTCGGGCACTCAGCCTTTGCTGTCCATGCTGTTTTTCAATCCGACCATCGTTAAAATGACTACTCGGAGGGTAGTCCATATCTGGAATGAGATGCCATAGAAGCTAAAGAAGCAGATACAATTATGACTTTTAAAAGATATTTGGACAGATAAATGGACACCAAGGGCTTGGAAGGCTGTGGGCCACGTGCAGGCAAAATGGGACGCCCAATATGCCAACTTAGACAGCATGGAGTCGGTGGGCCGCAGAGCCCAATTTAAGCACTATACAGCTCTATGACTTTCTAAGAATGATACAGAAATTAATTTTCTAATGTGTCTACACAACTCACTTTTGAAAGTTCTGGCTGCCTCCGTTTCCAACACCTACACAAGCAGCAAGTTTCTGATTATAATTAAACTGAGCAAATTTCCTAATGGATTAATTGCCATCACTATAAATCTGTGCCCTTTGTCCTTGAGCCAAACACAGGGATAGCATCTGTCTCCATATTTAACCAAACAAATCATATCATCTGAAACATCAGCAAGTAAGAATTTAATTGTTCTGTTTCAGGACAATTGACAATAAAACACTCTCAACTCAATCTCCACCATTCTTTTTTGCTGCGAGGAAAATTACCTGCTTCACTAACTTACCCTTTAAATTTATTTTGAAGGAAATTGTAAAAAAATAGTAAAGTAGGTTCAGGAGTAAGAATACAAGCCTTATAGCTTGTTCTGCCATTCAATACAACTATAGCAGATCCTCTAAAGTAATATAGAACAGAAAGAGGCCCTTTGGCCCAACTTGTCCATGCCAACCAAGACACTCTCATTGACTGTCATTCCATCTGCCTGCATTTGGCCCATAACCATCTAAACCTTTCCAGGCACCTGTTTAAATGCCTTTTAAATGTTGTTACAGTACCTGCCTCAACTACCTCCTCTGGCAGGTCGTTCCATACACCCTCTACCCTCTGTGCGAAAACGTTGCCTCTCTTATTAAATCCTTCCCCTCACACCTTAAGCTGATGTCCTTCAGTTTTTGATTCCCCTACTCTGGGTAAAGGTCTCTGTGTAAAGATCTATGTGGATTCGCCCTCTCTATTACTCTCATGATCATATACACATCAAAAAGATCACCCTCATCCTCCTGCACTCTAAGGAATAAAGTCGTTCCCTGTCCAACCTCTCCCTGTAGCTCAGACCCTCAAGTCCTGGCAACATTCTCGTATATCTTCTCTGCACTCTTTCCAGCTTAACATGACCAAAATTGAATGCAGTCACACCAATGTCTTCTACTTACATACCAAATTCCCACACCCTCCTCATACACCATGATAACCTTTGTCTCTCGAAATATATGCACCACCTTAATTATATTCAATGGCTCATGCTCCATGCCTTCTGCGGTAGGTAATTTCACATGAAAGAAAAAAATCTCCAGTCATAATTGTTTTAAATGACAGACGATTCTTGAGATTGTGACTTGTGATTCCAAAGTCTTGGGAAATCATCATCCTGTCAAGCCTTATCAGAATTATATACATTTCAATAAGATCTTTTGTTCTTTGAAACTCAGGTTAGCCTAGTTGACTAAATATCTCCTTATACAACAATCCTGCCATCCCATGAATTATCCTTCCCTTTACGGCAAGTATATTCACACAACAAACCTTCCACAAAGTCTTGTATAAATGCAGTATGTTACTTCTGTACCTCTAAGCAATGTCATGTCTTTAAAGGAATCAGCCACAAAATAACATCAAAAAGGATAGCAAAGATCTGAAACCTACTATAAGCCTCTGCGTGCTTGTTGAGAATACAAAGAAGTGACCCTTGAACTCACCAGCCGTTAACAAGTCAGTCCAAGGAAAGATACTGTTCATGAGATTAAGGAAGTATTGGATCTCAATTTCCTTTCACTGCCAAAATCTAATTACTAATGCACAGGGTACGTGAATTAAATGGAAAAGAATTGAAGAACAGTAGAAACAGGAAACAAAAACCAAATAAGGGTTACATGACCTGGAGAGAACATCGAGGCAAAGTCAAAAGTGTTGTCAGCTTCGACATGAAAGCTTGTTTCGATCTTCTCCAAGACGTTGCTAACTTATAAGGACCAGGCTAGATAAGGAAATGACTAGAATGTTACACCACAGATTAAGAAGCAAAAACAGCCAGCCACACAAAAGGCCCGCAGAGAGACAACTAACCAGGACACACCCAGCTGGCGATGTACTGATGTGAAGTTGCTCAGCTGATAACTTACTGTAATGCTATGGGCTGAGATCTGGGAGGTTGTAATGACCTAAATAGCTCCATTTGTGACCAGAATTGACACAGCAAGGCATTTGATTAAATCCGCCATGGTAGGCTGATCTAGAAGATCAAGATCCACAGGAGTAACAGTGACTTGTTTATATGGATTCATAATTGACTTACTGGTAGAAGACAGAGTTGTGGTGGAAGGACGATATTCAAGCTGGAGGTCTGTGACCAATGGAGTTCTGCAGGGATCAGTTCCGTGTTCTTCGTTGCTTGTGAAATATATAAATGACTCAGACATAAATGTAGATGGGTCGGTTGGTTAGTAAGTTTGCAGATGACACCAAGATTGGTGGAGTCGTGAACTGTGAGGAAAGCTGACAAAGTGTACAAAGGAATATAGATCAGCCACAAAAATGGGTAGAATAATGGTATATTTTAATCCAAACAAGAGGTGTCGTACTTTGGAAGGTCGAATGCAAGGAGAAATATACAATTAATGGCAAAACCCTAAACAGCATTCATTTACAGAGGGATCACATGGTCCATGTGCATAGTTCCCTGAAAGATCGTGGCATTAAATATACTTTTGAATAGGGACATCCAAGCTCATCTCCAAACTCGTGGAACTTGGAGTCGGCACTCATCTCTACAATTGGATCTTCAAGACTCGGGAGATTGAGAACCTCGTAACCTGGTGTCAAGACAGCAACCTTTCACTCAATGTCAGCAAGACAAAGGAGATAGTGATCAACTTCAAGAAGCGAAGCAGTACACATACCCGGTATACACTGACAACACCAAAATAGAAATGGTTGAAAGGTACAAGTTCCAAGGAGTAAATATCACCGGCAACTTGTCCTGGACCTGCCATATCGAAGCAATGGCCAAGAAAGCACACCACTGTCTCTACTTTCTTAGAAGGCTTAGGAAACTGTAGAAAGCAATTTATCAGAATGCATCACAGTTGGATTGGGGACAGTTCCAGCCAAGACTACAATAAATTCCAGAGAATTGTGGCCGCAGCCCAGACCATTACACAAAACAACCTCTCTTCCATGGACTCTATCTACAATTCACACAGCCTTGTCAAGGTCACCAGCATAATCAAGGATCAGTCTTACCCTGGACACTCCCTCCTCTCCCATCAAGCAAGTGATACAGATGTGTTAAAACGCCTACCTCTAGATTTAGGGACAGTTTCTTCCCAGCTGTTATCCGGCAACTGAACCATCTGATTAGCAGCGCGAGAGCGGTCCTGAGCTACAATCCATCTCATTGAAAACCCTCCGACTATCTTTAATTAGACTTTACTGGACTTCATCTTGCACTAAAAGTTATTCCCTTCATCCTGTACCTGTATACTGTGGATAGCTTGAATGAAAACATGTATAGTCTTTCTGCTGATTGGATAGCATGCAACAAATAAAACTTCTCACTGTACCTCAGTACACATGACAATAAACTGAACTAAACATATGCAGGGAATGGAGGAATATAGATTATGTGAAGACAGAAAAGTGTTGATTTATGACCATGTTTGGCACAGACATTGATCCTATGCTATACTGTGCCATGTTCCATTCTATGTTCACTAGTCAAATAGCAGTCTAAGTGCTAGATTTCTCTATTCCTACGATGAATAGCACTGAATTGTAAGAAAAACAGGAAGTTCACAAATTTAATCATAAAAATACATGCAGGAGAAATGCAAAAATATTGTCAGAAATACTTTAAAAGTGGCACATTAAGAGAAAAGACTTTTTGAATGCATAAACTGCTCAACTACCCAAAGTAGCCCAATAAATGTTACTTGCCACAAGCTCATGCATTTACTTACAGTTATGGATTATGATTGTTAGAGCTCTTAGATAGCAGAATCAGGGGATATGGTGAGAAGGCAGGAACGGGGTACTAATTGTGGATGATCAGCCATGCTCACATTAAATGGTGGTGCTGGCTCGAAGGGCCGAATGGCCTACTCCTGCACCTGTTGTCTATTGTTAATTATTTAATAAAGCATCTTCGAAAATGTTCTCATTAATACTGACTGTAGTCAAATCTTTGAAGGGTCCTAGTAAAACCTCAGGCCATTCATTTTCCAACATAATTGAATAATGTGATTCTGATTGTTCTTTAATATAATTTAACGCCTTTAATTATTAATTTCCTAAACAAAGATGTTTTACATCAGATCTTCAACAGTTCAAGATATAAAGTTAAATTGTATGAAACATTACAGTCCATAGTTTGATATTATTGCACTAGGTTTAGTAATAGTACACACAATTAATTATATTGCCCAAGTACTATTACATTATTTTAAGAGTATTAATGTTAAAATAAATCCCAGATAGGTAAAGTGAAACACGATCCTTTCTCAGTGCTGCAGCATGTTTCAAGTACAATGCATTCTGTTGTAATACATTCATTACATCTCTATCAACATCATCTGGCATGAAGAGCTCAATACCCAGTGTAAAAGGACCATAGAACAGTACAGCATAAGAACAGGCCCTTTGGCCCACAATGTCTGTGCCAAAGTGATGCCAAGACCATCTCTTCTATGTGTAGAAAGGAACTGCAAGTGCAGGTTTTTTAACCAAAGGCACATATAAAGTGCTGGAGTAACTCAGTGCATCAGGCAGCATCTCCTGAGAAAAACCCACCCGAAACCTCCCAACCCGAAACATCACCTATCCTTTTTCTCCATAGATGCTGCCTGACTCGCTGAGTTACTCAAGCACTGCATCCATCCATCTCTTATCTACATGCGCATAATCAATCTCTCTCCATTCCCCGCATTTCCTTATGCCTATCCAAAAGCCTCTTAAAAGCCACCATTGTATTTGACTTATATTAACCATGCCAGTGCATTTCAGGCATTCACCACCTTCTATGCAAAAAAAAGTTGCTTCGCACATCGCCTTTAAACTTTGCTCCTCTCACCTTAAAGTTATGCCCTCCAATATTTGATTTTTTTCATCCTGGAAAAAGGTTCTGACTGCCCACCCTACCTCTGCCTCTCATAGTCTTATATATTTATATCAGGTCTCCCCGCAACCTCTGGCACTTCAGAGAAAACAATTCAAGTCTGTCCAACCTCTCCCTGTATCTAATAGCACCGAATCCAGGCAACATTTGGGTAAAGCTCCTCTGCACCTTTTCTAAAGCTTCCCCATCCACCCTATAATTGTGTAACCAGAACTGCACGCAATATTCCAAATGTCACCTAACCAGTCCTGTAAAGCGGCATCACGACATCCTGACTCTTATACTCAATGCTCCGATGTATGAAGACAAGCAGGATCCTTATTACCACCCTATCTACCTGTATTGCTACTTTCAGGAAGCTATGAACTTGGACCCAAAGATCCCTCTGTACATCAATGCTGTTGAGGGGAACATTTTAAACAGGGGCTGATTGGAAGACTGGTATTTCCAGTGAAAATAAAGAAGGAATTCTAAGAGAGATATTATTGAACTCCTTTCAATGGCCAGCTACATAACATGGACACGATTGATAGGTTAAAGTTCCCATAGTCACCATTTCAGAGGGAGTATTGCAGAAAAAAGCCCACACAAATGGTATGCATGTTTGAGCTTTGCATACATACAATTAGCAATTTATAAATAAAAAAAATATTTTCATGATTTGTTTTGTTTATGATTCAATTTCCTAATGTGACATGAATTGTAAAATAATGTGTCTTTGTGACATTCTGCTCTCATCAGCTCTGGTTGTACTGTATTCTTTGTAAACTTTGATTCTTTTAAGACTGAAATGGAGTTCTGCCACAAAAATGAAAAACATTTTCTTTTGTGATGAGATCAAGCAAGAGATCAGAATCCCATTGAGACAACATGACATTGCCGCACATTTTCTTGTTTCAATTCCCATCTATCTACTGTGCATTTCTATCACCTTGCTACCTTATGTAAATGAAATGACAAGCACACATTAATCACATTCAGAAGGGACAAATTAATGTGTGGTTGTTGTTTTTTTAGGGGGTAGAGTTAAACCACTTTTAAGAAGATTTCAATGATTTCTACATTGATTGTGCAATCACCTGCTTTGTTGAAATACAGACAGAGGAAACAAATACAGACCTGTGGCTAAACATCAGTCAGCCGCAAAACTTAAACGTTAAACAAATTGCAATTGAACCATACTTCCTCTTTACAATTTCTTCAAAATTATAACACAATATTATGCCATGTCATTATTTTGGCTGTACATATCTACAATAACATGTTTACCACTGATCTGAGAATATGTTCACATTCCTTTCCAGCTCTGAAAATGTCTCGGTTACATCTGTCCTATAATACAGTTCAGTCCTCTGACCATCTGCCCAAGGCTTGGCATTATTATAAAATTAAAACTGTTTCACTTGAAGCATCTAATGATAAATGTGGATTATTTACGTTGTTACGTTTAGCTTTCTGACCAACTTCTATTTAAATATTTGCCAGCAAATACCTTATTGCAGGTATGGACTCAGCACATTGACTGCAGTGGTGCCGTTCATATTAACTATATCAAAATGAATATTTCAATGTAATCGGATTTACTAGCATTGCATGCAATTAATAGTTAACATAATTAGACAAAGCCATTTATCATTGTCAACTTCATCCACACAAGTGTCAAATCTTACAGACATCTTAATTATGAGTTTATTCTTAGGGGAATTCCCCCTGATTCTATTACAGGCCAAATTGAGCAATCAGAAATTCAATGCCATCTGGATTAGACATCCCCCTCAATTCCAGTTTCCTGCCCGATTCTCAGAATCTTATCGCCTAGCCTCTAAAAATCTCCAGCATCTAGTTTTAACCTGGCCTCCACATTTTCAACTATGTGCAATGCCCTACAAAGGCTTCAAGCAGCAGTGAATTTTGATACAGTGGGACAAAAACAAAAACGGTTGCCTTTGGGTTGCACGAAGATTGAGTCAATTTCCACCAGTGGCCTACAGAAGAAAATGATTTGTCAAGTACATCATCGGATAGTTTAGTCAACGAGGGCGTACTGTGTAGCCTATCTTGCAACTTAACTGAGTGGTTGAAGGCCAGAGAAACAATGTGTAATATTTGCACTCTTGCTGAGATTGGGGTTTAAATGCGACTCAGGTCAAGAAGGTAAAACCATAAGAGTTTACTTTTCTTTTTTTTAAACCAGTGAGGAAATTGGCCATCAATGTTTTCATTCGGGATCCTTGCTGATGTGCCAGGCAACATCCTTGTAAATTTTTTTTGCACTCTTTCCAGTTTAATTACATCCTTTCTATAGCAGGATGAACAAAACTGTACACAATACTCTAAATGCAACCTCAACACCATTTTGTGCAACTGTGACAAAACATTCCAACTTCTATATTCAAATACCCGACTAATGAAAACCAAAGTCCTCTTGATCACCTTCACCTGTCATCTGCAAACCTACATCATGCCTTATACATTCTCATGCAAATCATTGATATAAACAATAAACAGCAATGAGTGCAAAATCAATCCTTGAGGCATACCACTGGGTAGAGGCCTTCGCTCTGAAAAACAACCATCCATCATCACCTTCTGCTTCCTTCCATGAAGCCAATTCGCTATCCAGTTGGCTAGCTCGCCATAGATTCCATGCGATCTAACCTTCCAGAGCAGCCTGCAGAACCTTATCAAATGCCTTGCTGAAGTCCACGTAGACAATGTCTATGGCTTTGCCCTCATCAATCATTTTTGATTACTTTTTCAAAATACTTTGATTTATAAGATAAAATCTCCCACATACAAAACAATGCTGCCTATCCCTAATCAGCCCCCTATTTATCCAAATGCATATCATATCTCCCAGAATCCCCCCCCCCCAGCAACTTACCAACTACAGATGTTAAACTCACTGGTCTATAATTCCCAAGCTTCTTCTGTGCAGCTTTTCTTATGTAAAGACACAACATTAGCCTCCCTCCAGTCACCTGTCACATCAGCTGTGTCTAATGATGATTCATATATCACAGCCAGGGCTCCTGCAATTTCTTTGAGTCTGCCAATGTGTCCCACTTCTCCCCTCTTCCATTGGACAAAAGGTATAGTAAGTAAAAATACACACCTGATTCAGATATATCTAATCAGGCCGGGGAGATTTATCTACCTGCATACTGCTGCCATCCAATGCCTTTTAGTTTTATTTTAGAGATTCAGCACGGAAGCAGGCCCTTTGACCCATTGAGACCACACAGTGCTGGAGTAACCCAGGTCAGGCAGCATCTCTGGAGAAAAAGGGTAGGTGACGTTTGGGGTTGATACCCTTGTTCAGTCAAAAGGGTCCAGACTCGAAATGTCATCGATCCCTATTCTACAAAATTGCTGCCTGACCCGCTGCGTTATTCCAGCACTTTGAGTCTAGCCTTGAATTTAATGCAAGTTTACAATACCACAGAAAGTGAACGATCCCAGGTTGCCAATGATATCTTTGTAGAATAAAGAGGTAGAAGTGGCAAAGCAGCCTTAAAGTGTTGAGAAAGAGTCAGTAGAAATTCTCATTGGCCTTCTTTCCTCTTTTGCCCTCTGCAGAAACAAGCAGAGGTCAAAGAATAATTTGTCTAACTGTACAGCTGACAAGTGATCAGCTACTTGACCTTCAAGGCATGGGAGAATTAAACAAATAAAAAGCCTCATCAACTCATGTTTATTTCATAAATGATTCTTATCTTCAGATTTTTGTTGCTCCACTTTGACATTGCCCAAGTGGTCTCGAATCTCACTGGGGATTATTTAAAATATTTAAACCCATTCTATAGATAAACAATACTTGACACATGCAACCAACGTATGATTAGCAACAGCAAAAAACATTTGTATTTCCTGCGTTGTCTCTGTAGAATTACTAATATTACAGCTTAGCATATTTACATGAAAATTTTGGCAAGAATCCAAGGTTGCATAAAAAAAAATGCTTCATCCTATCATTTTTTCTACTCTCCCCCATCGGATGTTATCAGAGTTCTGATAAGATGCATGAGAAAGTGGCAATCGATTAGAAAGTTACAAAATTAGCATTATGATTTAGTGAAGTAAATAAAACCTTGCTGAACTGCTTAATAGATTTTTTATTGCACAAGTGAGATATCTTACATGGGGAAAATTATATCAGACACGCCAATATGTAGAACTGGAGAAATAACAATGGAAAGTACATAATAATACCAACAATGTTCATTTCTAGTAAGATTTTACATTTCTACACTGAAAAATTCAGAGCAACATTTAGAAAGATATGGAGACACAAGGAACTGCAGGTGCTGGTTTTCAAAAAAAGATGCAAAGTGCTGGAGGTCAGGTAGGTCAAGCAGCATCTCTGAAGAACATGGCTGGGCGACGTTTCCGAATTGCTGCAGCAGTTTGCATTCTATGCAAGATTCTAGCATCTGCAGTTCCTTGTCTCTACTTGGTAACAAAACCAAAAGGTAATCCACCTTCTTGACATTCACTTTGTCTTCTGGACATTACTGGCCCATGGCCGAGCAAAGTACACGTATTTGGGATGGTGGTTCTTCTCCAGTAGTCTCTCTGGTTCAAGGAGGGCTTATTTCAAGCTCCCTTTGATCGGTTCTGAGGTGGCTGATGAGGCTTAGAAAGGATTTCTAAGGACCTTCGAGGACAACATGATGGAGCTCTGAGCCGAGAGGGACTTCAGCTACAATGTAGGCCAACTGATTGACAGGAATCTAGAAAGGATCCTTTATTTAAACATAAAGATACAGCATGAAAACTGGCCCTTCAGCTCACTCAGTCCATGCTGATCATCAATCACCCATTCGCACCAGTTTCATGTTAACCCACTTTCTCATCCGCTCAGACACACTAGGGGCAATTTACACAGGCCAATTAACTTACAAATCCGCACGGCTACGGGAAGTGGGAGGAGCACCCGGAAAAACCTACCCAGTCGCAAGGAGAATGTGCAAACTCCATACAGAGCTCCGAGTGTTCTGAGGTCAGGATCAAACCTAGGTTTCTGACACTGTGTGGCAGGTAGCAGCCACCGTGCCACACCTGGTGGAAAGGCTATCATCTTGGGAGAGGGTAATAAAGATCTTCTCCACCAGGTGTTTGCTAGATCCCCGGGGAAGAATAACAACAATTCATGCCTGGTCAAAGGCAGAATTGTCATCGCACTTTAATATACAGTCATCCAGAGTCCTTTTAACATAAGCCTGGCCTTCTGGTGTCAAGACAACAACCTCTCCCCCATTTTCTGCATGAGGAAGGAGGTAGATAATGACTTCAGGAAATAAGGTGGTGAACATACCCAAGTCAACATCAATGGTCCAGGAGTTGAGAAGATTGAGAGTTTCAATGTCCAAGGGATAAACATCAGCAACAATGTATCCTGTACCAACCACATAGAAGTTGGCCAAGAAAACACACCAGAGCCTTTACATCCTCAGAACACTAGAGGAAGTTTGTTTGGCATGTCTCCATTGCGTACCAACTTCAAAAGACACACTGTAGAAAGTATCCTATCTAGATGTAATCCAGTCTATTACACAAACCAGCCACCCTCCATCAATGCTTCACGTTACCTTGGCAATGCAGCCAAAATACCCATTTAGGGAGTCAAATTTCTTCCCTTGCACCTCACCAGACAGGAGGTGCAAAAGCTTGAAAACAATTACCAGCTGATTCAGGAAGAGCTTCTTCCAGGCCTGCAGATGACTGAATGAACCCCTCATAAAGATGCAGTTCCTATCTCCCAACCTACCTCATTATGGTATTTGCACTTTTCCTATCTGCATTTTTCCTTTAACTCTAACATTATGATGCTGTAACTGTACATTCTACACTCTGGTATTTTTCTCTTTACCCTAGTTGCACCCATGAATATTAACTGCATCTCAGTGCCAATGACAAAAATAAAACAATACCAATATCAATATCAATCCTATTTTTGGGAACTGTTATATTTAGGCCTTCTATCTCCTTTCCAAATCAAAAGGCCCTCAGGGGAATATCTAAGATTTTATAAACCAGCATCTGTAGCTCCTTCTTTCTTCCTTCGAAGATTGTTATAAGTATAGAAAAAGAACAGCATTGTTTTTAATTGATTTGTACATGCTGAATATGTAGATTCATATTATAGATTAGTTACATTTTGGATTGATATGATGAAATAAATAGTCATTTGGGCAATCATTTTGACGGATGCCATTGTAATTTTCCATTCCAATCTGTTTCCAATGTGAAGTCTCTCCATTTGACCTCGTACTCTTCCAACAGAACTCAACACAAGCATGAGGAACTGTACTGGTTCTTCCAACGTGGTACATTACAGCCATAGAAATGCTACCCTGAATTCAACAGTTTCAGATAATCAGTTATTCAAGTCTTGCATTTCCGTTTCAAACATATACTTCCTTCCCCCATCTCTCCCTCCCACCAACTTTTCCTCTAGGTAATTTCAGATTTTATTCATCTCCTTTTCACTGCCTGAATGGCTAATCATTTCCACATTCACAGTTATTATTACAGGTTCTTAGCATCTGCAGGATTTGGCCTCTGGACTGGGATCATGAAATGCTTGACACAAGGAACTGCAGATGCTGGAATCTTGTGTGGAATAAATGGGTTGAAGCAACTCTGCAGGTCAGGCAACATCTCTGGAAGCCATGGTTCGACAACTTGGTCAGGACCCTTTAAAAACTGAAAAAGGGTCCCAACCTGAAATGTCACATCCATGGTCCAGAGATGCTGCCTCCCAGCTGAGTTACTCATACTTTGTGTTCTAGTCATGTAATAAACATGAACTGTAGATGCTGGTTTATACCAAAGACAAACAATAAATGCTGGAGTAACTCAGCAGACCAGGCAGCATCTCTGAAGAAAATGGATACATGACAGTGAGTCTACACCCTTCTTCAGACCCGTTTGACCAGCTGATTTACTCCAGAATTTTGCATCTAAGGTGTGTTCTACCCATATTTTTTCTTCCACTTAGAATGAGCATCAATACCAGCATACACCAACCAAACATTTAACAATATTTTCAATACAAGTGTAAAATACAAAGGAATTACTAGACACTAATATCTTTTCATGTAACTTTTCACATGTACTTCCTGCAAATAGATGGGACCCAATTATGGGGCCCCCTCCATAAAATACCAAATTTACACCTCAAGGAAATATTTATTCACAGTAAAATTAAGGCTGTAAATTGTCCCCCTTCATGCTGACCAGGTTCCTTGAAAAGTGTTTATTTTTATATATATGAAAATGTCACCACGTTCTAAAAATTCAGAGTTCTTGAATATTGCCCAGACCTCGCTGTCAATACAGCTCAAGTTACATTTTGGCAATAGTGCTTTGTATTTTTTAGTCAGAAAAATGAATGTTCAAATATTTAAATGCCAACACTTCATGCAGCTGTTATTGCTGGGATTGAACAGCAGTGCAGTTCTCACCAGTGAAATTTGCTTCATATGGCATCTTTATTTACCTGTTGACACAATATGGGCACCTTTGGCTCCACCAGTTTTTGCAATTCACCTCAGAATACCTCTAAATTATGAAATCTATATTGTTTCAGAGGATAGTTAGAATCAAGAATATTGTAAATGGTCTGTTCTGGGACCCCTGTAGTTTGTGAAATATATAAACGAATTGGAAGTAAATGTATAGAAAGGAACTGCAGATGCTACTTTAAACAGAAGACACAAAAAGCTGGAGTAACTCAGCGGGACTGGCACCATCTCTGGAGAGAAGAAAACAAGTAGGTAGTGTGGCAAAGAAGCAATATGATATGCCTGCCTTCAATAGACAATAGACATTAGGTGCAGTAGGCCATTCGGCCCTTTGAGCCAGCACCGCCATTCAATGTGATCATGGCTGATCATTGGTTGGGACATTGAGTACGAGTCAGGAAGTCATGATGCAGCTTTATAGGACTTTGATAAGACAATAGTTGGAGTATAGCATGCAGTTCTGGTCGTGCCAATATAGGAAGGATTTGAGGTCTTTACAAAGGATGCAGAGAAGGTTCACCAGAATGATGCATAGATTGGAGGGTATCAGCTGTCGGGAGAAGTTGGACAAATTGTTTTCTCAAGAACGTCAGTGGTTGAAAGGAGCGCATGGAAGTATATAAATTTGTGGCAGGCATATAGAGGGCAGATACGATAGTAGTGTTTAGGAGACTTTTGGATAGGCACATGAATATATGGGGAATGGAGAGATCTGAATTATCCACAGGCAAGCAAGAGTTCATCTTGGCATCATATTCGGCACACCATTGTGGGCTGATCAGCCTGTTCCTATGCTGTACAGTGCTTTGTCCCATCAAAGCTAAAGCAAGCAAGAGTGACAAAGTTCCTTCCTTCACAGACAGTAACAAACCTGGCATGGATTTTATACAACCTGTTAGTTTCCTGGTTTCCATTACTGACACCTTTTCAATACCTACTTCTAAATTTCAGCTGCAGTGGTAATTGAATGGTTGCCTACAGGGCTTGGGATCGACAATGTAATAATGACAATGAATCTCAGTAAAGAGCCAATTGTTATTTTGTTCCTCTTACATTTGTGAAATGATTTGGACGAAGTTACGTTTTGTTATTAGTTTCCTCCACATGGCAATAACCCAAAGAGGAAACAAATTTCAGAAACAGGAGTTCCTAAGAAGTCCATTCTTTACTCATAAATCAACACCACCTACCTCTATTCTCACAATAGCTTAATTCCCATTGCTATTCCATGAATCAGCTAGACTGCGTTTAGCCAACTCTGCCTTCTAGCACTGATTGCTACATTTTCCAACATTGCCTTTCTGTTCAATTGACCCTAGTTTTGAAATGGGCAAAGAATAATCATCAATATAAAAGAGCACCAAATGAGTAGAACATCAGCAATCACAGAGATGACTCCATGAAAAATAAGGCAAAAATAAAAACTATTTATATTCAATAGTCATAAATCCCCACCCTCTGAAAATCTAACATTCAAGTAATTTTTTGCACATATTTTAGATATATTTGTTAAAAGTTTACATTTTTCTCTCATGCATAATTTGTTTGATAAATTGTATCTTCATTAAACTCTCTCTCAATCGTTAACCCCACGTTCAGAAAGCAGGTGTGGGACCAGCATTCTGGCAGGCAGGTTTGCCACTGCTACACGGGTGGTTTTAAACTGAATAAGGGGGGTGGGGTGTCGAACGGGATAGTGGAGGATGGAGTTAAAGGGAAAGGGTCTCTTAAATGCGTGAGCGTAGAGACAGAGGGGTGTAAAATGAGGGTAGAAGCAATAGGTAGCAAGGTTAAAAATAAAAGTGGCAGGCAGACAAAACCAGGGCAAAAATCAAAAAGGGCCACTTTTCAACATAATTGTATAAGGGGTAAGAGTGTTGTAAAAACAAGCCTGAAGGCTTTGTGTCTCAATGCAAGGAGCATTCGTAATAAGGTGGATGAGTTGAATGTGCAGATAGCTATTAATGACTATGATATAGTTGGGATCACGGAGACATGGCTCCAGGGTGACCAAGGCTGGGAGCTGAACATCCAGGGATAGTCAATATTCAGGAGGGATAGAGAGAAAGGAAAAGGAGGTGGGGTAGCGTTGCTGGTTAGAGAGGAGATTAACATAATGGAAAGGAAGGACATTAGTTTGGAGGATGTGGAATCGGTATGGGTAGAGCTGCGAAACACTAAGGGGCAGAAAACGCTGGTGGGTGTTGTGTACAGGCCACCTAACAGTAGTAGTGAAGTTGGAGATGGTATCAAACAGGAAATTAGAAATGCGTGCAACAAAGGCAAAACCGTTATAATGGGTGACTTCAATCTGCATATAGATTGGGTGAATCAAATTGGCAGGGGTGCTGAGGAAGAGGATTTCTTGGAATGTATGCGGGATAGTTATCTAAATCAACATGTAGAGGAACCAACGAGAGAGCAGGCTATTTTAGACTGGGTATTGAGTAATGAGGAAGGGTTAGTTAGCAGTCTTGTTGTACGTGTCCCCTTGGGCAAGAGTGACCATAATATGGTTGAGTTCTTCATTAGGATGGAGAGTGACATTGTTAATTCAGAAACAATGGTTCTGAACTTAAAGAAAGGTAACTTTGAGGGTATGAGACGTGAATTGGTCAAGATTGACTGGCAATTAAATCTAAAAGGGTTGACGGTGGATATGCAATGGAAGACATTTAAAGACGGCATGGATGAACTACAAAAATTGTTCATCCCAGTTTGGCAAAAGAATAAATCAGGGAAGGTAGTACATCCGTGGATAACAAGGGAAATCAGGGATAGTATCAAAGCGAAGGATGATGCGTACAAATTAGCCAGAAAAAGCAGCATACCGGAGGACTGGGAGAAATTCAGAGACCAGCAGAGGAGGACAAAGGGCTTAATTAGGAAAGGAAAAATAGATTATGAAAGAAAACTGGCAGGGAACATAAAAACTGACTGCAAAGGTTTTTATAGATATGTGAAAAGAAAGAGATTAGTTAAAACAAATGTAGGTCCCTTGCAGTCAGAAACAGGTGAGTTGATCATGGGGAACAAGGATATGGCGGACCAATTGAATAATTACTTTGGTTCCGTCTTCACTAAGGAAGACATAAATAATCTGCCGGAAATAGCAGGGGACCGCGGGTCAAAGGAGTTGGAGGAATTAAGTGAAATCCAGGTTAGCCGGGAAGTGGTGTTGGGTAAATTGAATGGATTAAAGGCCGATAAATCCCCAGGGCCAGATAGGCTGCACCCCAGAGTACTTAAGGAAGTAGCTCCAGAAATAGTGGATGCATTAGTAATAATCTTTCAAAACTCTTTAGATTCTGGAGTAGTTCCTGAGGATTGGCGGGTAGCAAACGTAACCCCACTTTTTAAGAAGGGAGGGAGAGAGAAAACGGGGAATTACAGACCAGTTAGTCTAACATCGGTAGTGGGGAAACTACTAGTCAGTTATTAAAGATGGGATAGCAGCACATTTGGAAAGTGGTGAAATCATTGGACAAAGTCAGCATGGATTTACAAAAGGTAAATCATGTCTGACGAATCTTATAGAATTTTTCGAGGATGTAACTAGTAGCGTGGATAGGGGAGAACCAGTGGATGTGGTGTATCTGGACTTCCAGAAGGCTTTCAAACAAGGTCCCACATAAGAGATTAGTATACAAACTTAAAGCACATGGCATTGGGGGTTCAGTATTGATGTGGATAGAGAACTGGCTGGCAAACAGGAAGCAAAGAGTAGGAGTAAACGGGTCCTTTTCACAATGGCAGGCAGTGACTAGTGGGGTACCGCAAGGCTCAGTGCTGGGACCCCAGCTATATACAATATATATTAATGATCTGGATGAGGGAATTGAAGGCAATATCTCCAAGTTTGCGGATGACACTAAGCTGGGGGGCAGTGTTAGCTGTGAGGAGGATGCTAGGAGACTGCAAGGTGACTTGGATAGGCTGGGTGAGTGGGCAAATGTTTGGCAGATGCAGTATAATGTGGATAAATGTGAGGTTATCCATTTTGGTGGCAAAAACAGGAAAGCAGACTATTATCTAAATGGTGGCCGACTAGGAAAAGGGGAGATGCAGCGAGACCTGGGTGTCATGGTACACCAGTCATTGAAAGTAGGCATGCAGGTGCAGCAGGCAGTGAAGAAAGCGAATGGTATGTTAGCTTTCATAGCAAAAGGATTCGAGTATAGGAGCAGGGAGGTTCTACTGCAGTTGTACAGGGTCTTTTTGAGACCACACCTGGAGTATTGCGTACAGTTTTGGTCTCCAAATCTGAGGAAGGACATTATTGCCCTAGAGGGAGTGCAGAGAAGGTTCACCAGACTGATTCCTGGGATGTCAGGACTGTCTTATGAAGAAAGACTGGATAGACTTGGTTTATACTCTCCAGAATTTAGGAGATTGAGAGGGGATCTTATAGAAACTTATAAAATTCTTAAGGGGTTGGACAGGCTAGATGCAGGAAGATTGCTCCCGATGTTGGGGAAGTCCAGGACAAGGGGTCACAGCTTAAGGATAAGGGGGGAATCCTTTAAAACCGAGATGAGAAGAACTTTTTTCACACAGAGAGTGGTGAATCTCTGGAACTCTCTGCCACAGAGGGTAGTCGAGGCCAGTTCATTGGCTATATTTAAGAGGGAGTTAGATGTGGCCCTTGTGGCTAAGGGGATCAGAGGGTATGGAGAGAAGGCAGGTACGGATACTGAGTTGGATGATCAGCCATGATCATATTGAATGGCGGTGCAGGCTCGAAGGGCCGAATGGCCTACTCCTGCACATAATTTCTATGTTTCTATGTTTCTAAAACTGCAGATTCAGGCAATTTATGAAATATAAAAAACAGAATATCCAGCAATACGCAGCAAGTTGAGCTGTATCCGAGTAGAATAAAACAGTTAACATTTCAGGGTGATTGTCAGCAGTTGGGAAATCTAAATTCTGTTTTTCTCAGCTTTCCTGCTCCCTGACCTTATGAATAAATCAATTCAGAGTACAATATGTAAGTGGCAGAATGACATGGACCACCGCCTTGCCTAAAGCTTGGCTATTCCTGCATTGTAAAAATTATGAACTCAACGTGCTTTAATGAGTCTGCCTACCCATTCATTTTAACAGATGGCAAACAGTGAGTCAGGCATCCAAGATTGCTTCCTGTACTGCCAATGAGCGAGGCACCCTGCCAGCAACATGACTTGCATAAAACTGTCCCTTTCATATTTATTTTTTGTTCATAATCTTTTGCTTAGCTGTACAATTTAGCTTCTCAGAATGAATTATTGATCTGAAGTCAGAATCTGACTGGATTGAATTCATATTCTGAATTAATTCCGAGAAAACAAATATTTGGAAACCTCACCCAGTTCACATTTAAAGGCAACCTAAACAAATCAGTGTTACTGTAAAGAAGTATTCAGTGTACTGCCACAATCATGCAGAAAACATTTGCACCCCAAATATAGATTTAGGATTGCCATAGTACAACATTCCTGGCAGTTCATGCCTGCATGCAAAACCTAGACAACATTTACCACTGATGTGAGAAATAGTGGTTGTGCTATAGAAGTGGCACATTGACCATAAAAATATTCAATGGCATTACCATTTCCACATCTCCATAATGAATATCCTCGGGGGTCATCATTCAACATAAATGGGTTTGGACCTGCTACATACATACTCTAGGTATGAGAGCAGGTCCTGCGCTGAGTGACTTACCCGACACCTCCAGGTCTTTCCACTATGTGCAAGGCATCAAACAGGAGCTTGATGGAATTCAAGATGGGGCACAGGGGATGGAAATGATCACAATTCTAAATTGAAGAATTTAATGTTCATACCATTAAGTTGTATGCTACCCAACTGGAATACAAGGTGATATTCCCATAGTTTGCATGTGGTTTCACTCTGACAATGGGGGATGCCCAAGATTGAAATGTCAGTACGGGAATGGAAAGAAGAGTTAAAATGGTTAGCAAATGGGATATCCATTAGGCTTTGGCAGACCAAGCGCAAGTGTTCAGCAAAATGTTCACCGAGTCTAATGGAGGCCACATCGGGAACACCGGATGCAGTAAATGAGGTTTGGCAAGGTGTACATGAACTTCTGTCTCACCTGAAATGACTGCTGGAGTCTCTGGATGGATGCAAGGGAGGAGGTACAAGGACTGGTCATTGAGTCATAGAGTGATACAGTGTGGAAACTGGCCCTTCAGCTCAACTTGCCCACACTGGCCAACATGTCCAAGCTACACCAGTCCAACCTGCCTGCAATGTCTATATCCCTCCGAACCTATCCTATCCATATATCTGTCTAACTGTTTCTTAAGTGTTGGGAATAGTCCCAGCCTCAACTACCTCATCTGGTAGCTTGTGTGAAAAAGTTACCCCTCAGATTCCTGTGCAGACAAAAAATGCTGGAGAAACTAAGCCGGTGAGGCAGCATCGATGGAGAAAAGGAGTAAGCGACGTTTTGGGTCGTGACACTTCTTCAGATTCCTATTACATATTTTCTCCTTCACCTTGAACCTATGTTCTCTTGTCCTAGATTCCCCTACTCTGGGCAAGAGACTCTGTGTATCTACCTGAAGTATTCCTGCTCAGCTTCCTCTCATGATTCCTCTCATGATAAGATCACCCCTCATCCTCCAGCGCTCCAAGGAATAGCGACTCAGCCAAGTCAACTTCTCCCTATAGCTCACACCCTCTAGTCCTGGCAACATCCTCGGAAATCTTTTCTGAACCTTTTCAGGCATGACAATATCCTTCCTATAACAGGGTGCCCAGAACTGAACACAATATTCCAAATGCAGTCTCACCAACGTCTTATATAACTGCAACATGACAGCCCAACTTCTATACTCAATACTCTGACTGATTGATGAAGGCCAATGTGCCAAAAGCCTTTTTGACCACCTTATCTACCTGCGACTCGACCTTCAAGGAACCATGCACCTGCACTCCTAGATCCCTCTGCTCTACAACACTCAACAGAAGCCTACCGATCACTGCGTAGGTCTTTCCCTTGTTTGACATCCCAAAATGCAACACCTCACACGTTTCTGTATTAAATTCCATCAACCATTCTTCAGCCCACCTGGCCAATCGATCCAGATCCTGCTGCAATCGTTCACAATCATCTTCACTATCTGCAAAACCACCCACTTTTGTATCATCAGCAAACTTGCTAATCTTGCCCTGTATGTTCTCATCCAAATCATTGATGTAGATGACAAACAGTAACGGGCCCAGCACCGCACCCTGAGGCACACCACTAGTCACAGACCTGCAGCCCGAGAAGCAACCTTCCGCCATCTCCCTCTGCTTCCTTCCATGGAGCCAATTTGCTCTCCATTCAGCTATCTCCCCTTGGATCCCATGCGATCTAACTTTCCAGAGCAGCCTATCATGCCGAACCTTGTCAATATGGTATGGGTGACTGGTGTTATATCTCCAGTTGCAAGGGAAAGTACCGAGGGTGGGGTTGCTTGGGTGGGAAGAGACGAGTGAATTAAGAAGTTGCGGAGGGAGCAGTTGTAAAGGAAATTGATATTTAGGGTGGTGTTGAGGTAAAATTCAAATGGGCCACATGGTCCTGTATAGTGTATAGTATTTTGGGGGATGCACTCAATCAGCCAAATATAGAGAATTCCATCAAAGATCCCTTAGATGGAGTCATAGAGCAATACAGTGGAGACAGGATATTCGGCCAACCTTGCCCACACCGGCCAACATGTTCCAGCTACAATAGTTCCACCAGCCCACGTTTGGTCCATATCCCTCCAAACCTTTCCTATCCATGTACCTGTCTAACTTGCAGATGGTGGAAAGGACAAGAGGTGTCAGGGAAGTCACTCATTGCAGGACCCTTGGTTTCAGACCTGCTCTAATAGCCAAAATACCCATGTAACAGATCCAGTTGAGTTTCCATTGAATAATGACCCCCAGGACATTCATCATGGGGGATTGGAAATTTTAGTGTCATTAAATGCCACGAGTAGATGGTCACTGTATCACTTTTATGACGCAAACACTATTTGCCACATTAACACCCGCCTGAATGTTGTCTAGATTTTGCATGCAGGCATGAACAGCTTCATTGTCAAGACAAGTAAGTTCCTGTGTCCCTGATAGGACAATTAAATTCTTGCTTTGCTTCAGCACACAGAACATAGTAGGCATTTACTACAAAACAGATCAGTGTGTCCATATACCATTATATAAACATTGGCCGAGGAAATGTAAATAGAATTAAACATTGTGCAATCATCGGCAACATGTCCACTCCTGGCTATATTATGGGAATAAGATCATAAATGAAGCAACTCAAAAATTTCAGACTAAAGACTCCACTCCAAGGAATTTCTGCAGTGATATGCTGGGTCTTTGATGGTTCACCCAAAATCCACAACTACTTTCTGCGAGGTCTGGCTTTAACCATCGGTATGCTTCCCCACAGATGTCCACTGGCTTATCTATTGACAGAGCTCCTGGGCAGTAGGTTTTACTGTAGGTGGCAGTAGACTTTACCGTACCAATAGAATTCACTGTACTAACACCATTGTTGATGATGGAAAGAAATCAGATTGGGTGGTAATTAGTCAAATTAGATGTCCCATTTATACCAGTTGATGCCAGTGCTCTGACTGCACTGAAATAGCATGACTTGATGCCAGGCTGGTTCTGGGATGTAGATCTTCGGTGCTATGAGATCTTGGTTGGTCGCTGAATCTTCGCTGTATCCAGTGAGCTCAGTTATTTCTTGATATCATGTGGAGTGAATCAAATTGGCTGCAGACTGATTTCTGCATTGCAAGCTCAAGGAGGAGCCAAGAAGGAATATCGATTCATCCCTGTGGCTGAACGTGGATGCCTAAACCTCACTCTGGTCTTTAACTCTCAATAGCTGGGCCATGACAACGTTCAGGAGGGAATGTTTGTGGAACTTTCTCCTCTTGTTAGTTCTTTAACTGGTGAAATATGACAGGGCTGCTCAGTTTTAATGTGTTACATGAGCTGTATTTATTTAGCTCTGCCTATTGCATGCTATATTGGCTGTTTAGTACACATGTACTGTGTTTTAGATTTATCAGCTTGGTACCATCATTTTTGGAATACCTGGTGCTACTCCTGTCTTGTTATTGAATGTCCTGGCCCATTATCTTTCACCAATTCTAGTCATGTTTTTATGCACAAAATGTTAATGAAACCTGAACCTGTGCCTATGTTGATTAACTGTTCCTTGGACGGTCTTCATTCACTTGGTCTTTGGAAGATCTCAAAAGGAGATATTACTCAAGATTGCCCCCATTTCAATCGCACCCGTCTTTTTTCATTTCCAACAGTTCCATTCACCAGCCATATTTAAGAAAACATGGGAGAATTGTGTTTTGTAGTTATATCTAATCTACACTAATTTAACATGGGGGTGATTATCAGTGAGCAGAGAACTCTACCCTGTGTAACAAAGGTTCAACAATAGTGGGCTCATATATTAGGTATGTTGCAAAGCCTACCTGAAGCGTCGTTGAAAATCTGCCGTTGTGGGTGTGCGCGATTTTGGCGCCGTTTAGAGGGGGCGGGTTTAAAACGCGATTTTCTCTAAGCTGTTCCAATCGAAAATGTTCAGCCTAGTTAATTATTAACGAAAAATCGCTGGAAGACCCCGTCGCAAAAGCTATTATTAGGTTTAAAGGCCTTGAATAATAGTTATAGTAGTTTAAAAATCAATCTCTAAACCCGCGACAGCCAGCAACCGCAGGGTCTCATAAAGCAGACAGCTGAAGTTAGGTTGTATATTTTTACATTAAAAAGGGCTTCTAAAGATCCCTTTATACAAAGTTTAATATTGCGAGTAGCTCAATTTGGGCCCATTATATCCCGCAGTATTTTTCTCGGCATTTGGGGCACAAATCTACCGCAATGTGAACGTTCTAAACCAGCGCGTTCACAGGGACCCACTAGAAAGCTGATTTAAATGGGCATTTATTTACAGCAATTAAACACTAAATTCCTTCCATTTGGCCTATAAATTAATGTAAATGAGATTTAAAAATCATGTTTTATTGTGAATTATTT
Organism: Amblyraja radiata; assembly: GCF_010909765.2. Taxonomy (NCBI): domain Eukaryota; kingdom Metazoa; phylum Chordata; class Chondrichthyes; order Rajiformes; family Rajidae; genus Amblyraja; species Amblyraja radiata. The sequence goes on along the minus strand of NC_045960.1, from coordinate 50,016,962 downwards.
GTGAATATTATTTGGACATTTAGGCTATTTCAAAATGTTAATCATTTATTAAGAAATGGATAGATGTTTAGATCTAGTAATTGAAGTCTGAAATTAGCTACAATTAGGTAACTAACTAATTATATGCTTTAATTTCAGGTCATCCAAGTAAGATTATTTTATATTTGTTTCAGAATGCTTCAATCTATGATAACTGAAAATTTCATTCAGTTCTCTTAATTTTTAAGAAAGTTATGGGCTTTTGACTGTTCACGATCACAGCTTTTTTGTTATGTCCATAGAAAATCAATAGGGAACAAGATGCTCATTTCCCAGTATGAAAATGGCCATAACCTTTTAAATACTTGAGATATGAAAGTGAATTAGGTGTCAAATTAAACTTATTTTTATGCTTTATCTGATGGGATAAATTACAGACTTGATTTTTAAAATCTCAAAATTTTGTAACATTGCTACATATATAACTTCTTAGAGTTTTTATTTTCTACCACAACTTCAGTGCGCCACACTGAGATGACAAATTAAGAAATCAGTCTTTCGTAACATGACATGCGAGTGAGATTGGGGTTGGAAAGTAAAAATGGAGCCTGCCTTCATTCCTTTCCAAAGATGTGAATTGCATGTGAATTTGTTCTATACTCATTTCCTCTGATACACAGCAGAGAGTGAAAATGCCTGATCACTGGTCTTGGCTGTTGCAGGATCAGCTCCTAGGTCTTGAATGCCAAGTTAACATTCCCTCTAAAAGGTGTTCCTAGGTTGGTGTGAAACCCCCTCTCTTTCTCACAATGTGATTAGAGAATGAGCACATTATTTCAGAGACTGGGCGATGCTCCCGAGGGCCCAGAGTCCAAGTTCCCTGGCAGTCCAATGGTGGACAATTTTATTTGCAAATGAATATGCAGTTTTAAGTTCTCCAAATACTTATCCCACCAGTCATTGAAAAAATATATATTTCACACCTCTATTCCCACATTAATATTCTGTTAGATAACATTATTTGATATTATGTACAATCGGAAGCCAAACTTATGCAGCCCACACACACCTGTGGTGAATAGAAAGACTTAGATGTTCCCAACAGAAGGTTGTGCAGCAGGAAATCGGCAGGAGAAGTTAGATTCCCATACATTTAATCAACGGATTAATATCAGACAATTTCACTTTTTTTGGACACACAAAAGACTGCAGGCGCTGGCCTGTTCCTTACCCTGTGCAAAAACACCACAAAAAGAATGCCTGTCTGGACCCAAATTTGGGCTATTTCCCTTCACAGATGTTGCCTAGCCCACTGAGTTCCTCCAGCACTTTGGGGGGGTTTTAATACTGAGAAAAGAATGAATATTTTTGATCAGGCTTAAAAAGGGTGTTAAATATTTTCCATCAACATTTACCCTAAGGATGTTCTGAAAGCTCAGACACTTGCCTCCGCTAAACACTTCTAACAGTATGTCAATATTGCCAGCTCCATCTGTTATATCTGTCTTCAGGTACAATCAAACCTGTTTTGAATCTTTTATCTGGATTAAAAGGCAATCCTTCCAGGAATATTACCATCTGTTACCTTTTGGGTACAAATCAATATCCCAGACCTACTTAAATCACATTAGAAGTTCCAATTTCCCCCTTCTCCGACAACATCAGTTTGTAAGTTTTTCCTGCCAGAATAAAGAATGTTGGCCCCTACACATGATCTCCCCAATCCACTATTTGTGTACTTATGAAAATATTGAAGATCATGAATCGCTCCAGGCACATAAACCAATCTGTTGAGATATACCAAAAGCATGTTTATTTCATTCGGGCTATTGGGAAAACTAAACTATTGATTTCTGCAAACTGTTTTTTAAGGCTGCACAGGCCTGCAGAGCATTAACCTTTCAAAAGTACTTCATGTGAAATATTTCACAGCAGTAAAATCTTTAGCTTTATTTCACATCCTCACACCACATCTAATTCAAATATCCATACATTATTTTTACGAGTAAACTGTCTAAATGTATATCTTTTCCAGGCCTCAGTATATTCCAAACTAAAATCATATTTAACTCTTTTTAAATAACTCTCTGCATAAACTTATATGGTGCATTTTGCATAATGATCCAATAAACTGGATCATAAGGTTCACACTCACCTCAAACAGGTGGAAAAGTCCATCAAGGTCTCAGTTCATCCCCAACAACTCACTAGTAAAGAGTGGCACAATAGTGCAGCTCCAATGACTCAGGTGGGCCGATTGTTACTGGTGAGCAAGTTAGCAAGCAAAAACCTGAGATTGAATTGGTGAAAATTAAAATGGATTTAGTGCAAATGGGTGCATAATGATTAACACCGATTTGATAGGCCAAAGGGCCCTTTTCAATGCTGTACAGATCTATGGCTTTGTACTCTACAGTGTTGCTGAGGAAATCCACAAAACCCAATATCATCTGGTTGACATTAACTCAGTTAAAAAGTAGAAATGCTGGAAACATTGAGCAGGTCAATCAGTGTCCATGGAAAGGAAACAGAATAACATTTCAAGTTGAAGAACCTTTTGTCAGAACTGGGAAATTGAGAAAACATGTTTTAAGTTATAAAGGCAATGGGGGAGGGATGGTTAAGATAGAAGGAGGATTTCTCATTGGGGGAGGTCAGGGTTACACAGGTGATTCCAATGTTCACAGAGTCATCTGGTTAATAGATTAATGAAGCCAGTTGTAGCGAGGAAACATATACAGGTCAGACTTGTGGTGAAACCTGAAATCAAAGGAGAATGCAAACAAATAAAAAAACTCAGCTGATCAGGCAGTGTCTTTGTAAAAAGACAGTTAATTTATTACAACTGCAGAAATAAAAAAACAAAAATCAGGTGTGGCAACATCTGTGGAAAGAGAAACAAAAGAGCCTTCATCAGAACAGGGAGAGTCAAACCCAGGTCCCCTCCCTCAACTTTTTCTGGTTAATCGACAACTACATTCCAGCTGCTCCCTCTGCTCAAACAGAACTCAAATATTTAATTCAATTTTTGTGATTCATCCATGACATTTTCCTTGCTTTTCTGAATGTCTGTCTTCATTGGAGGGGAACGGCTAATGGAAAATATCCATTACAGGCCTACAGACTCTGACTATTATCTAGATTATGGTCAATTCATTCCATTGCATTGCACCAGTTCCTCCGATGATGAGATTATCCACCTAAGTGTCTCAGAGAGGTCTGCCATCTTCCTAAACCACAGCTTCCCCCTACTATAGTTCTTGAGCATCTGTTTCCCATAACCCTGCTCTCACTCACTCTTCCCTTAGATCCACGAAGAATGCAGTTCCCTGGGTCATCAGCTCCCAGCCCAACAACCTCCACATTCAATGGATTATCCTTTGCAAATACCACCAGCTTCAATGAAATTCACCACCAAAACAAATCTCACTATTTCCTTGCAGCGTGTTTAAAGGCCTGTTCCACATAGAAAATAGGTGCAGGTGGAGGCCATTCGGCCCTTCGGCCCTATGGAACACTTCTGTCTGCTTTCTGTCTCCATGAACCATTCCACTACTGTGGCAAACAGCAGAACAAAACACATACTCTTTTACCTCTTTCTTTTCTACCATGTTGGAACCCAATCAATTCTCTCAATTGAAGCAGGGACACGCTACGCTTTTTCCATTATTGTGCACTTCAACCAATGATTAGAATCTCAACTACTCTACCTAACTACTCTGTTTCCTGCCTCTAGCGTGTCCAAACCCTTAATAATATTATATGCTTCAATAAGATCCCCTCCCATCCTTCTAATTTCTAGAGTATACAAGCCCAGCTGCTCCATTCTCTCAGCATATGACAGCCCCACCATCCCGGGAATTAACCTTGTAAACCTACGCTGCACTCCCTCAACAGCAAGAATGTCCTTCCTCAAATTTGGAGACCAAAACTGCACACAATACTCCAGGTGTGGTCTCACTAGGGCCCTGTACAACTGCAGAAGGACTTCTTTGCTCCTATACTATTTGTAGCATCTACCTTGTTTCTTTTATTTTCCTGTCATCCTTATCATCCTTATCATCTGTGGTATTTTCTTTGCTGGTTTCCATCTGAAAGAGCTGTCCATGAAGTTTTGCCATTCAGCATTCGTCATGGTCAAGGGACATGCTCTTAAGTGAGATTTGAAGCAAATGAACTACAGTGATGATTACAAAGCAAGAATAGAGTCTAATCCATAAGTAATGCATAATGCATCATATCTTTTTGTGTTATTTAAGAATTAAAAAAAAAAATTTTAATGACAGAATGCTGTCTATAATTTCTGGTTTAGCATGCTTTGTGTGCGGATATTTGTATTCTTCCAGAGGTGTTGGTCCCGTCCGACCCTGGTGTTGAAGTTTCCTAGGAGACTAATTTTATCCTCCTTGGGGAATTTAGACAGTGTCTAAACTTGCTTGAATTTCTATAGATTTTGGTTAATTAATTGCATTTTATGGAATTATATCAAAAATTTAAATACATCCTGTTACAGGGCTACCAACCAGTCTTTTTCTGTTGCCAAAAAAAAGTTATTGGTCATGGAGAACAGTTCACTCCTGGAACCATACTGACTCAACTGTTTTTGTACACATACAATGAGAAGGCAATGATTATTTGGAAACACCCAGAATTTAATAACCAACAGATGAAGGAGCACACCACTTCAGAAAAATACCCGCCCACCCATAAAGCACCTGCTGCCCTGACAGAGTCTGCAAGTCCCACATTGATCTCATTAGCCACCTCAGAATTAGAATGGAAGCCAATTAGTTGTCTGACAATCCTCAATTTTGTCCTTATTTATATTTATTGGAATGCAATTTCCTTTGCTATTTTAACGTGTTAATATAGTCATCGATTTTTATTGCTCTGCTTTTTTCTGCTCTAATATAATGATTACCTCAATGGACAAATCTCAAATCTCAATAAGTGCCATATATTCTCCTGTAACATTAGAATGAAACTGCTGATATAATTTGGGATATCTTTGCTTGGATATGACTTGTGCTCATTTTAATACTAGGTGGAGTAGTACTTTGGATAATAATTCCTCTTAACACAAGCAAGAACACATTAAGGACACTCGTACTTATATTTATTTGAAGCATCTTTACATTTGTAATTCATCTTATACAGAAAACTAATGCAAGGGTAGATAACATCCTACATTTCAGATAACTCAATGCACAGCATAGACCAAAATATTTCCTTGTTGTATGTAAACGACCAAAAGTTTGTGGTCTTGCCTGACTTAGTAAACTTAATTTGCCTAGATGACTGAAATCCTGCAAAACAAGATTCCATCTTGCTGACAATTTAGCTCAAAGATCATAAATGAAGGAGTGGTTGAAACAATCCATTGGGCCTTTTGTATTCTTTTACATTCCTAAACCTGTTTTACTGGCTTCAGTTTTTGTTATTTAGTTTCATCCCACAACCTCCAATTAGACAAGCCTCTCCATTGCCAACTCAGCCTAATTGAACAGACTCATTGCTTATTATTGGAACATAGACATTGGTAGAGCACAGGGACAACCCTTCGGCCCACAATTTCTATGCCAAACATGATGCCATTAAACTAATCTCCTCTGCTCAGTTCTCTTTAAATCACACATCTCTTCTGGTGCCAATGTGTGGATCTTTCTAGTTACGTCACAGCTGTTCCTTCTTTGGTGATGAATTTCTATTTCACAGATTCATCTCAAAAGTGTACATTTTTCAGGATTTTTTAAATAATGTTTCTAATTCCACTTTTCACAGATTTAACTAAACTGAGAGCTCCGCACGTTACCTTCCAAACTTCACTGTCACATTTTGGCGAAGCCAATCAATAACAGGCTCTTGCATGGTTATATCTCACTCTGTTTGAATGATTCACATCACCCTTTCCTCCTAACTATAATTTAATGTGTTCCCATTTTCTCTTCACATCTGCGTAAAGCAGCTCATTCCCCAAAGCCTTTCCACCTTTTACAAGGCCTGACAGGATTATAATGGAATTCTCTCTGCTCGTCTACATGAGTTTAGTTCCAACATCAGTCAAGAAACTCAACATTATCCTGAACAAAACAGATTAAAACAGCACTCACGACACCAAACATTAATTCCATTTGGCCACAACAGTAGCCAGTATTATCCAAAATATTCATTGCAGCAACATATCTGTAGCACTCTCCCAGTGATAGCCCTCTGCAGATCTGACTCTCTGATGATCATTCAACCAAATCAACGTTCACCTTACGATAATGACTTTCACCCACTCATATGCTGTCTGTTTTTGCTGTTCTGTGACTGCTGCCACAGACACTGGGTCATTTGTTCCTCAGTCACCAACCTGATTGGATATGGTTTCTCTGGTTATACACAAGAACCTCAGGAAAGCACCACTTTAATGTTACAAGGCAATTAATACAAAGGTACATGAAAATACCACTTCCTGCAGGTTATCCCCACCATCATACATGACAGGTATTTCCAAATACATCGCTGCAGTATAGTATTCTCTATCTATACTGGGAGAACACCTTCATTGTTCGGACAGCAGAGGTTCAAGAAAGTGGTGCAGCACCACTTTCTCAAAGGCATTAGAAGTCAGGCATAAATAAAATAAAGCAGACTGAAATCTACCACCCGTTAAACTAATGCTTTGTTTTTAGAGATATAGCATGGAATAGGCCCTACAACCCACCGAGCACATGTCGACCATCGATCACCCATTAATACTAGTTTTATGTTATTTTATTTCCGTATCCACTCCCTACACTCCAGAGCGCAGAAGACAATTAACTTCAACAAACCCACACATCTTTGTGACATGGGAAGAAAGCGGACTCAGAGGAATCCCATGCAGCCACAGGGAGAACATGCAAACTCCGTACAGTAGCAGCCGAGGTCAGGATCGAACCCTGGTCTCCAGCATTGCGAGGCAGCAGTTCGACCAGCAGTTTGTGTCACCCTATTTATGTAATACTATCTCCAAACACTCTTACTTCCTTCAGAAGTTCTTAAAAATCTATTTGGTCAACAGTACCTTTAGTCTCCCCATTATCCACCCCCACCACTGAAAACCATCCATTTTCCTGATTGACATCCATCTGAATTGCACCTCATATGCCATTTCAGTAGCTCACAACCCAATGGTATGAACATTGAACTCTCCAATTTTGGGTAACCTCTAACTAATTCCCGCCCCCCCGCCCCCCCTTCACAATCTGCAAAATGTTCAAACATGTCTAACACCTATATTGTTCTTATCTCTGGCCTTTGTTCCAACCAGCTGCCTATCAAAATATCCCCCTACCTTCTTCGACCTATTACCTGCCGCGCTTTGTCTAGCATCTCCTCTTCTCCAACTTTCTTCTCTCGCCTCCTCCCCCGCAATCAGTCTAAAGAAGTTCTCAACCCAAAACAGGACGTATACATGTTCTCCAGAGATGCTGCCTGACCTATTGATTTACTCCAGCGTCCTTTTGTGTATTAACCAGCAAATGCAGTTCTTTGTTTCTACATCTTTACCTTACAAGATGTTCTCAGAGGCATTAGAAGTCAGGCATAAATAAAATAAAGCAGACTGAAATCTTTACTCTTTCTTAATGCCTGTATTAGAGAGATCAGACTCTTTACTCAGACAGTGGTGGCTGTGTGGAATGAGCTTCCAGTGAAGGTGGTGGAGGCAGGTTCGTTTTTATCATTTAAAAATAAATTGGATAGTTATATGGACGGGAAAGGAATGGAGGGTTATGGTCTGAGCGCAGGTATATGGGACTAGGGGAGAATACGTGTTCGGCACGGACTAGAAGGGTCGAGATGGCCTGTTTCCATGCTGTAATTGTTATATGGTTATATTATATGGTTATGTTGTTAGTTTTATTTTTTTTTATGACTAAAAGATATTGACTAATATATTTTGTGATTTTCTGACATTAGTTAAATATTTCGAATTTTAAGTAAATTAAAGCAAAGTAAATTTAAATTAAGCAGTGCTGGCTCGAAGGGCTGAATGGCCTACTCCTGCACCAATTTTTCAATGTAAGTATATTTATTTATTATTGGTTCCTCCTCAAACCCCAAAGTGACACAAGCAGGATGTAATTGGCTGTTATTATTTTCCACTGACACAGAGACAAAGACACTTTCCAGCATTAGTCACTGAATAATAACAACAGGTAAGAATCCTGCCTTGCTATTATACATCTCGCATCAGCAGCTAGGCTGAAGTGTATCCCAGGTTATAAACAGATTCGTAAAAGAGCCACTGTTGCAAACTGGCTGGGTCTTGTTTGCTGTACTTTCAGCAGCACATTCGGTAACTTGCTGACTACCTGCATCGGAGCAGATCTCTGCCACATTGAGCAATCACACCCAGTTTGCTACATTGGTTAACTCCCAACCTCATGCTGCTCGTACTAGCCCATTGAGAGCACTAATTCACGACTTCACAAGGTGGGAAAGAAATAAAATGGTGGGGAAGGAGGAGATTTAACAGCCAGGTAACATGAAAGTGGTGCCTTTCAAATCATGTCCTGGCTCTCCCCTTTTCGCACTTTCTTCACACCCCCCATGCAAAAAGTCTGAGGAAGGGTCTCAACCCGAAAGGTCACCTATTCATGTTCTCCAGAGATGCTGCCTGACCTGCTAAGTTACTCCATCACTTTGTCCTATTGTGTATTAACCAGCATCTGCCGTTCTTTGTTTCTACATGCAGTAAATGACCGTCAGTTGAACGTTGATTTGGTTAAATAACCATCAGAGAGCCAGATCAGCAGAGGGCCATCATTGCGAGGAATTTTGTCATCACGACCAATTATGTGATCATTAAGAGTTGGTCGGTGACAGGGAGCAGTAGGTTAGTCTTTGCTGAAGATCCTGGTCACAGGAAGATTGCATGGAGAAGGAGGGGGAGCTGGGATAAATGGCCGGGCAGACTGAACAGGGAGTGTGGCGATATCATGAATTAGCTGAATGTGCTGTAGAGGGCATAGCTGCTTCCAGTGGTAGAACATTGCCCAAAGTGGATCCAGTACTCTCAACAGGTGGGGTTCACTTTGCCTGGAAATCCAGCATACAGGCATTAAAACTCACATTGAAGTTAAACTAAAGGCATGAAATCTCTCTAAAAAGTTAGCAGCAGGTTCAATGTTTAACAATCTCCCTTCCTTCTAACCTGCCAGTACATATTCTGTATTAATAAATAATGTGAAAATTCATAATTTCTGAAAAACGAAAACAGCCCCAAATCCAGAGAAAATTCTGACACATCCCTTGATTTTATTTCTCTGAACATTACCTCCCATACACATTTTTTTAATAGTTAGATGGGATGGGTGTGACAGATTGGCATCTAGAGCACAAAAATAGAATTGTTACATGCTCATAAAGGGAGTTGTTCGACAAATTCCTCAACTTTATAAATCGTTCCAACAAACAGCTTCCAATTTTGAAGTTCATCTTGACGGAGAACTATGCAGCAGGAAGGACTGTCTGTCTGAAGTAGGATCTCACCCGAAACGTCACCCATTCCTTCTCTCCTGAGATGCTGCCTGTCTTGCTGAGTTACTCCAGCATTTTGTGTCTACCAACAGGAAGGACTGCTGTGTAGAAAGGAACTGCAGATGCTGGTTTATACTGGAATCCAAAAACAGAAATGTAATGCTGAGTCTCTATAAGGTGCTGGTCAGGCCTCATTTGGAGTACTGTGAGCGAATTTGGGCCCCATATCTGTGGAAAGATGTGTTGGCTCTGGAGATGGTCCAGAGGAGGTTTACAAAAATGATTCCAGGAATGAGTGGCTTAGCATATGATGAGCGTTTGACAGCACTGGGCATCTACTTGCTGGAGTTTAGAAGGTTGAGGGGGGAACTCATTGAAACTTACAGAATAATGAAAGGCATAGATAGAGTGGATGTGGAAAGGATGTTTCCACTGGTGGGAGAGTCTAGGACCAGAGGTCATAGCCTTAGAATTAAAGGGTGCTCTTTAAAAAAAAAGGTGAGGAGAAACTTCTTTAGTCAGAGGGTGGTTAATCTGTGGAACTCATTGCCACGAAGGGTTGTGGAAGCCAAGTCAGTGGATATTTTTAAGGCAGAGATAGATAGATTCTTGATTAAAATGGGTGTCAAGGATTATGGAAGAAGGCAGGAAAATAAAATTAGGAGGCAGAGATCAGCCATGATGGAATGGCAGACTTGAAGGGCCGAATGGCCTAATTCTACTCCAAAAACTTGTGAAAATGATAGAAACAAAGTGCTGAAGTAACTCAACTAGTCAGGCAGCATTTCTGGAGAAAATGGATGGTTGATGGTTTGAGTTGGGACCCTTTTTCAGACTACTTCTCTGAAGATGGGTCCAGACCCGAAACGTCACCCATCCTTTTTCTCCTGAGATGTTGTCTGACCCAGTGAGAAGAACATGGAAGGACAAGCTCATGTTCAGCTTGCAGCAGTGACACCAGGGAAACCCTGATCCTAATGCATAAAATGCACAGATACCAGTTGCCATACAGGCTTATGTTATAGAACATCTATGGTGGCCTGGTCTAAACATGGGCAGAAATGAAAAAAAAACACATTTCTGGTTACAATATATTCATAATGGATTGGGAAGGAAAAGGAAATAAAGTGTGCAAGGCAGTACTGATGAAATATGTCAAATCTTGCTGAATGTCAACTGGACATAATACCAGCTGTGACCACTGTTGGCCTCTAAATGCTTTGACCAGATGTAGAAAACTGCCCTACTTAACCTCCACTCCCTCAAGTCGGATGTTGAAGTATGGATATCAAGTAGCCTAGTATTGGGGCTCCACCCCGACAACACCTCTGACAACCCCGACAGAATACAGGGCTGAGCTGACAGCTTCGTCAGCTGACAAAACACCAAGTATTCTGACATATTCATTTTTAAATAGTAAATTTTAAGCAAATTATTAAAGTACAGAAATATTAAACAAAATATTTTCAGAAAACACAACGGTTAAAATAAATGGAAATATGAAGCAAGTAAAGGGCCTGTCCCACTTACACGATTTTTTTGGTGACTTGCCGGCATCCATTCATTTTGATGAACCCACAAGAGTGGGTTCTGCCAACAGACACCATGCAATTTATGCAGGAATGGTGCAAGGGTCTTTTCAGGTACTTAAATTGAACTATTTAGAGGTGTTTAAATCTGTATTTAAATCTACTCATGCAGCATTATTCTGTCCGACTTTAATATTACCTTCTCATTTACGCAGGGAGGGCTTTCATGGATTTATTAATTATTGCTGACTAACTTGATTGATAAAGTAGCAGAGAAGGTAGATGAACTTAGTGCAGTAAATGTTTGGCTTTCAAATTACATTAAAGTGCTTCAAGAAGGAGATCTAGTTGTAAAATAGAAGCAGTGACATTAACAATTTGTTATTTATGGAATATGAAATTAGATAATGGGGACATACATAAAGTAATATACTTTGGAAGAACTAAATAATAAAATCTTTGGTAAAGGAAATACACCAGTCCTTAAACGATTCAGGAAAAAAGACTGCCACTGAAGTCAATGCCGAGCAGAATGAGCGCACTGGCAATTGACTTCTAACTCATTTTGATTTCCGTACCCAAGATCACAACATGGAAGGTAAAAATATAATATAAAAGAAAAAGGGAGTGTTTCTCTGGAACCATTGCTTACATAGAAGCTTGATCCTCTCCATTATTTTTGATATTGAAACAGATGCCTATCAACATATTCCATTTCCCAACAAGATCAATTTTCTTTAACTGTTTCAGTATTTTGACTACAAGTTCGATTATTCTCCATATCTCTAATACCATCTGTGACAGAACAGTTGATATTTGATTCGACAAGTTTAATGATATTTGAGCTCGAGGGAGAACCACTCAGATAAGTATCAGTAATTGCCAGGAGATAACAAATGTCAAGTTTGTAACCAAGATGCAATCACAAAATTTAATGAAAAACTAAAATTGGCAAGATTGAATGTAATACACCATTCTAAAGTAACAAAGACATATTTCAAATATTATCTCTATGGCATGGATGCTAACAGTTGGAATCAATACCAGAGAGATTAAGGTCTATAGTACGCCATTAATTAGTTAGGGATCCATTGTTTGCATGGTGCGACCACAACATCTCCCACTATACACATATACACACATTGCCTGGCAGTAAAAAAATATTATTACCAAGTGCAATGTCATGTAACTCCAGCAATTTATGCTAATGTATTCAGCCACTTGCACCCAGCAGACCATATGTAATAGATAAATGTATGTTTTTAGCTGCTTCTGGGTTGGAAAGTGTTATAATTAAACTTCACATCCAATTTATTTAGTGACACTTGATATTGTTGTTCGACAGCTGCTCACTTCTTTGACTCTCCAACATTTCTGAATCTCCCCAACTTTTATTCATTCTTTTGTTTACCTTTAATCTTCTGCTAATGGATTCACTTTCAGTACAGCAACTGGCAAAATGCAAGTAGAATCATAAATCAAGTATAGCTGTACTACACTCTTTTGAACCTCCACTGATATATGGAGGTACATTTAAGGGCTATATAAGGTTGTATCCCTGAAGACAATCCAACCTATTATTCCAAGCACATTCACATGAAGGAGAACATTATTAAAAAGTGGTCAGCTCTGATAAGACTGTTGGCAGTAACAGCGGATGTGTCACAAGAGAGAAACAGACAGATAAGGTTTTTATCATTCTGCTTCCCAGTTCAGCTTTAAAGTGGTATTAAATTCTATATTCTATCCATTAACAAAACTGCTTGCATTCAGCTTTTTTTTTACTCATCCAAGCTTTTAGATTTCTTCCAAGTCCAGTGTTTATTGCCCATCCCTGCAGTAATTGCCATAGAGGTGGTGGAGGTGACCCGCCTCCTTGAAAAGCTGCAGTGCCTCTGGTGAAATTACTCCCACAGTGCTGTTGTTTCAGGAGTTCCAGGCTTCAGACAGAGTGACAATGAAAGGCCATATATATTATATCCTAGTCAGGATGTTGCACAGCCTGGAAGAGATCCTGCAGATAGCGGTATTACTATACCGCTATCTGCAGGATCCACAGCATACCACGTGAATAAATGCAGTGGATTTTGTAGCTGACACACAACAGTGCCACGATTAGTTGGTGGTGCAGGGAATGAATGGTCGTTGTTGAGGTAATTTGTCCGGGATGGTGTCAAGCTTCTCCACAAGGTCCCACATAAGAGATTAGTATGCAAACTTAAAGCACACGGTATTGGGGGTTCAGTATTGATGTGGATAGAGAACTGGCTGGCAGACAGGAAGCAAAGAGCAGGAGTAAACGAGTCCTTTTCAGAATGGCAGGCAGTGACTAGTGGGGTACCGCAAGGCTCAGTGCTGGGACCCCAGCTATTTACAATATATATTAATGATTTGGATGAGGGAATTGAATGCAACATCTCCAAGTTTGCGGATGACACGAAGCTGGGGGGGCAGTGTTAGCTGTGAGGAGGATGCTAGGAGGCTGCAAGGTGACTTGGATAGGTTGGGTGAGTGGGCAAATGCATGGCAGATGCAGTATAATGTGGATAAATGTGAGGTTATCCACTTTGGTGGCAAAAACAGGAAAGTAGACTATTATCTGAATGGTGGCCGATTAGGAAAAGGGGAGATGCAATGAGACCTGGGTGTCATGGTACACCAGTCATTGAAAGTAGGCATGCAGGTGCAGCAGGCAGTGAAGAAAGCGAATGGCATGTTAGCATTCATAGCAAAAGGATTTGAGTATAAGAGCAGGGAGGTTCTACTGCAGTTGTACCGGGTCTTGGTGAGACCACACCTGGAGTATTGCGTACAGTTTGGTCTCCTAATCTGAGGAAAGACATTCTTGCCATAGAGGGAGTACAGAGAAGGTTCACCAGACTGATTCCTGGGATGGCAGGACTTTCATATGAAGAAAGACTGGATAGACTCGGCTTGTACTCGCTAGAATTTAGAAGATTGAGGGGGGACCTTATAGAAACTTACAAAATTCTTAAGGGGTTGGACAGGCTAGATGCAGGAAGATTGTTCCCGATGTTGGGGAAGTCCAGAACAAGGGGCCACAGTTTAAGGATACGAGGGAAGTCTTTTAGGACCGAGATGAGAAAATCATTTTTTACACAGAGAGTGGTGAATCGGTGGAATTCTCTGCCGCAGAAAGTAGTTGAGGCCAATTCATTGGCTATATTTAAGAGGGAGTTAGATGTGGCCCTTGTGGCTAAAGGGATCAGGGGGTATGGAGAGAAGGCAGGTATAGGATACTGAGTTGAATGATCAGCCATGATCATATTGAATGGCAGTGCAGGCTCGAAGGGCCAAATGGCCTACTCCTGCACCTATTTTCTATGTTTCTATGTTTCTCGAGTTAGTCAGTTAAGCAAGTGGAGATAGTCCAGAACAAGGGGTCCAGTTTAAGGATAAGGGGGAAATCTTTTAGGACCGAGATGAGGAAAACGTTTTTCACACAGAGAGTGGTGAATCTCTGGAATTCTCTCCCGCAGAAGGTAGTTGAGGCCAGTTCATTGGCTATATTTAAGAGGGAGTTAGGTGTGGCCCTTGTGGCTAAAGGGATCAGGGGGTATGGAGAGAAGGCAGGTACAGGATACTGAGTTGGATGATCAGCCATGATCATATTGAATGGCAGTGCAGGCTCGAAGGGCCGAATGGCCTATTCCTGCACCTATTTTCTATGTATCTATGTTTCTATTACACTCCAGGCCCATGTCTTGTAGACAGGGGATGGTTTAGTTTAGTTTAGAGATACAGTGCAGAAACAGGCCCTTCGGCCCACCAAGTCAACGCTCAACAGCAATCCCCACACACTAACTCTATCCTACACACTCTAGGGACAATTTACAATTTTACTAAGCCAATATTCCAACAAACCTGCGCATCTTTGGAGTGTGGGAGGAAACCGGATCTCCTGGAGAAATCCACGCTGGTTACAGGGAGAATGTGCAAACTCCGTACAGACAGCACACGCTGTCAGGTTCAAACCGGGACTGTGGCGCTGTAAGGCAGTA
Organism: Amblyraja radiata; assembly: GCF_010909765.2. NCBI lineage: Eukaryota > Metazoa > Chordata > Chondrichthyes > Rajiformes > Rajidae > Amblyraja > Amblyraja radiata. The sequence goes on along the minus strand of NC_045960.1, from coordinate 50,001,922 downwards.
GCGCTACCGCTTGCTATCGTGCCACCCCGCGGGTTTGGATGTGTGAGGAAGTGAGTCACTGGAGGATTGAGAATCTCTGACCAGCTCTTGAAGCTGTTCTGTGGGTGGTCAAGTTCAGTTTCTGGTTATTGATTACCCCCAGTACATCATTGATGGGTAATTCACTATGGCAATGCCAATGAATGTCAAGGATCAATGATTCAAATCTGCAAGAATGCTTGCTTATAAAAAAGAAAATCAGCCCATGCCTGAATACTGTCTCGATCTTGCTGCATTCATTTATTTAGGAGCTGCAAATGGACCATCCACATTTCTCATGGAAAGAAGATCATTGCTGAGACAAATGGAAAGTGGGTTAATGGAATTTAGTTTAGATAAATGCGAGGGGTTGCATTTTGGGAATCAAACCAGGGCAGGACTTTTACTGTCAATGGTAGGACCCTGGGATGGCTGGTGTGTGGAGGCATCATGGCGTGTAGGTGCAGTTCTTTGAAAGTGGTGTTACGGGTAAATAGGGCAGTCAGCAAGGCTTTTGGTACATCTGCCTTCATCAATCAGGGTATTGAGTGCAGAAGTTGGGATAGTCTTCCTCCCTTGACTTCATCCAGGGACCCCGACAGTCCTTTCTAATGAGGCAGACGTTTACTTACACCTCCTTACTTACTGCATCCGGTGCTCCCGATGTGGGCTCCTTTTAATCAGCGAGACCAAGTGTAGATTTGGCAATCGTTTCGCTGAACACTTGCGCTCAGTTCACCTTTACCTATGTGATCTCCCGGTTGCCAAACATTTTAACCCCTCTTCCCATTCCCATACTGGCCTTTCTGTCTTGGGCCCCCTCCATTGTCAGAGTGAGGCCACATACAAATTGGAGGAACAGCACCTCACATTTCATTTGGGTAGATTAAAACCCAGCAGTATGAATATTGATTTCTCAAATTACAAGTAACCTCCTGCGTTTCATCCCCCCCCCCCCCCCCCCCGCAACCCCCACCTCCCACACCATTGTAGTACTACAAGTTGCACTGTTTGCACCCTCGTATCCCTGTCATTAGCAAATCTTCTCCAGCCAACAATGGACTCCAGCTTTCCTGGGTCATTTGTTGCTGGCCCCGGTTTTGTTCTGGCCTTCTCTAGCTCTCAGTCTGAAGAAGGGTTCCGACCTGAAACATGTATTCCTTTTCTCCAGAGATGCTTCCTGACCCGCTGATTTACTCCATCATTTTGTGTCTATCTTCGGTATATACCACCAGCTCTGGTTCCTTCCTACACAGAAGTTGGGATCTTATTACAGTCATGTAGACTCATTGATGAGGCCTGATTTGGAGTTCTATGTTTTTTTTTTGTCACACTGTTATAGGAAAGATGTTGTTAGTCCAGAAAGAATGCAGAAAAGATTTAAGACAATGAGGACCTGAGCTGTAAGGAAAGGTTTGGCAAGCTCAGACTTTATTCCTTGGAGTGCAGGTGGCTGAGAGATGACCTTATAGCCCCTCTAGGGTGAAATAGATAGGGTGAAATTTATGGAGTTTTCTTACCCAGGGTAGGGAAATGTCTAAAATACCTGGGAGTGTATCTGGACAGTAAACTGGACTGGTCCAGGAATGCTGAGGCCCTGTACAAGAAGGGGCAGAGCCAACTGTACTTTTTGAGAATGCTCTGCTCCTTAAACATCTTCAGTGAGATGCTACAGATGTTCTACCAATTGGTGGTAGCCAGTGCCATCTTCTTCTCTGCCGTGTGCGGGGGCAGCAGGGCGAAGGCTGCTGAGCCAATAGGATCCACAAACTCATCAGGAAGGTTGGCTCCATCCAGTGGATGGAGTTGGATTCATGGGAGGTGGTCTTTGAGAGGAGGATGCTCCTCAAACTGTGGAGTATCCTGGACAATACAGCTCACCCCCTCCATGGTACACTGGCCAACCTGAGGAGTACCTTCAGCAACAGACTGGTTCCACCAAGATTCAGGGCAGAATGCCACTGGAGATCCTTCTTCCCTGTGGCTATCAAACTTTACAACTCCTTCACCTTCTGTTTTGGCATTTTGCACCTAATTGACAGGGTCTGCAGATTTTCTTATTCTTTTCTTGCAAATTGTATCTAGGCTCTAGACACATTGGCACCACTCGGCAGCTTGTCCCAGGTCTGCAGAGAGCAATTACAAATTGACCAAATCTCCCACCAGCCCTGAAGCTTTTACCCCATTTTAAAGTCCTAGCCTCTCCAATCTGGCCAGGATTAACATTCCTTCCTTTTAATCATATATGATAACCATTTATGATAACCAAATAGTTCAATAATCAGCTAACCAGATATACATAAGTGTGTCCTTTACATTTCCCATCTATCAGCAACACAAGATGATGATGTTTCTTCCCGGAATCTTGTCAAGCGTCCCGAGTTTTCATGGGCATAACTTCATAATTTCCGTCTAATGAATCTTCACCTCCCGTGTTTTTGTGGGTGTGAATTCCCTCTATCCATGTTGCTGCCCAGTTTTTCATCACCTTCCACAGTCGAACCTAAAACCTAAAAATTCCTGAAAAACTTGGGACAAAGCAAGTTACCATCATGCACTCATGCTTTCCCATACATTATCTATAGTTCTGCAATACTATCCCTATTTGAACCTATTGTATTATCCTATTACCAGATCCCTATTCCTATTCTGTTCCCTAATATGCTCTTTATTATTCTAGGATCGACACTAATTTGCCATCTTCATACTCACACGATGTTATAATATGTATATCTGATGATGGGTAATCATATAAATTTCAACCGGTTTAGTCCAGATTTCCCTAGGCGTGACTAATTTAAAGCAAACCATGATAAATGTTCCAATTTAACCAAATTCAGTCTCAGCCTTCAATTTACTATTTCAAATTTCAGTGTCCATCTCATCCTTCTCATTCCACACATTGTAGCCGATAATACAATTCCATTCCAATTCCTGTGGAATTCCCAGCTGTTCAAATTTACACAATCAATTTCCATATGCTGTCAATTTCATCATAAATCCAATCAAGATGCCAAATCGAGGGACAATTTCTTTCCACCTTGATAATAGAAGCCGCTTTGCCATCAAGGGTTAAACAATTCAAATCCATTGGTCAAATATGCATCGGCTCTCCTATTCTCAATACCGATTCAAGTTTTCCCTCTAATTTACTAAGTCTCTCCTCCATTACCTCTTCTTATTTATGTATGTCTCCTCACTATGTTAACTTGTTACTGTGTTGATTCTCTACAATGTTGACTCTTTAGTCTATTGGCTCTTTACTATGTTGGCTTTGTTCTTTGTCGAGGGGTTCTTGCTGGTACTAGTTCTTTTTATCTCTAAGTAATTCTTCTGAATGGTTAGTATTGATTTTCCGAGGGGAACATAACATTTCAGTCTACCTCATCATTTTATACTACCGCCTTACATTTCCAGGGTATGTCTTAATTCCTGATATCCGCTAGGGTCTGTCCCTTCCTTGATAGTAACTAAATAGTCCAGTCCTATCTTCGACTATCCTACTATGGGTGAGACATGAGAAGAATGCCAAACAGTCAATTCTCTAACAATTTTAAGACTGTATCCCATGTCCTCTTTAAATGAATTTATTAATAACTAAATTTTGGCGCAAAGTGAGTATTTTGCCCCGAACCACAGAGAAATTCATTTTTTATTCAGATCCAATTCTAAAGAGGAGTTATCCCAATGGGTGTTACGAGGTCAGTGTTGTTTCTCTTAAAGATGATTAGAGTGTCCTTTATTCTCCTGCCTTTTCTTTCTCCAATAGTTAGGTGATATTAAAGTTGGGCAAGGAATCAAGGAAGGGACTAGGGTAGGTCCTTTCTTCTTCTTTTCTGATGGTAGTTTCAATTACAAGGCAGTAGGGATTCTGAGGAGCAGCTTTCTCTGTCTGCTGGCCTTCCCAGATATATCTTAAAGCGCAGGACAGTATTAGTTCCTCCTGCTGGTCACCTGTTTCTGGGGAGCGACATTACCTTTTGCTGTCTTCTTCACGTACTTAAGGGGTCTGTGCATTTTTTACCTCACTCTCCAGATAGTATCTCGTCGACATACTGTCCTGCAGGCACAAACTCAGTAACACATTAATATAATATCTTCTTTCCCCACTCCCGTTCCTCCTGCACAGTAAGTTTGTTTCTTCTCTCCCTAGTGCCATTTCCATTCCTTAGTTGCCATCCCTTCTCATGCTAGCTACTATGTTCCTTTTCTTACTTTCTTGATCGCCCCTTGGTTTTACTTCAATCCTGCTATGTTCTGCCTTCTCGCTGGTCACTCCTTGCTCCAGTGACCTAATTGGGTGCAGTTGAAACAAGCTCCTTGATTTACAATCTTCTTTGCTCCAAGGGGTTTTCTGGGGTAGTCATAAGATGGTTTATATTTTTCTTCTGTGAGATTTTCAGTTTTTAATACAAAAGTACATCCAATTTGTTCATTCTGGTAAATTATTTGAGGGGGGTCTAGAGTAGGGGTCATGTCTCCACGCCCACAATGCCAGAGCGGGTTGGTGAGTCGGGACTGAGAAAATGGGTTAGCTTGAGTAAACGGTGTGTGACCTCAGTTCCTGACATTCAGGCCATCTCTCTCTCTGGTTTCTTGGGTCTCAGTAGTCTCTTGAATTAAAGGACCTCCCATAATTCCTTGGATTTCGGATGTTTCTATATTTTCTAGGATCTCTAAATTCTTTGTAATCCTGGAAATCCCTTCTTTGACCCCTCTCTTTCATTCCCTCCTTTGTTGGACAGGCCCGACTCCAATGTCCCATTCCCCCATACGTATAGCATTGATTAGGCAACATGGTTGGTCTTATTCTACCCCTGAGTTTCATTGGAATGGGTTCTAAATTGGGAGTGTAGTGGTTATAATAATCTGAGTAATCTGGGACCCTAATTTCTCCCAATCCATAATTTGCTGGTACTCTGGGAATCCATGGTTAAGTTAGATTTTGGTAATTCTTCCTTGGCTGTGCATTCACTTGCTCTCCTAGTTACAGGATCATTTTCTAGGTTCCGACCTTCCTTCCAATAATATCTCACAGCTCTGGCTATTTGACTGGCTCGGTTCTCAGACCAGTTCCCGTTATCAGTTTTAATTAAATCCGCTACTTTAGTGGAGAGACAATTCAACAAGATAGCACAATATTGAGGGGAAATTGCTCCCTGATAATCTAAATCACCTGATTGGTCCATATACAATTTTGAAAAATGGTCTAGAAATTTGTCTGCTCCTTCACCCATCTCTGGTTTTATTTCCAGAACTTTTGTTTCTGAAATCTTATTTCTGAAATGTTTTTTGCAAGGACCGTTAAAACAGCCTCTTCTCTTGCACTGTCATCCATTACTGCCTTTGCCAATGTCTCATAAGTCGGGTGTCCTCGGGCTATTAGAAATTTGGTATTCTCAGTTGGAGTAATTATCTGTTGTATGGTCTCTCACAAATCCCGGGAATCTGCATGATATACACGCATTGTGGTTTGTAAATAATCTATAAAGGCAGCAGGTGACTTCATCCTATCGGGGATTCTGTTTAGTACTGCCATTATTTCGTGGGGCTTCCACGGCATATGGGCGTCTGTGGCACGGGGATTATTCATATTCACTGCGCTGGCCGAATCCACTGTACCTATCCCTTCCCTTACTGGTAACTGCCTATGGGATACCTGTTCAATTTGTAAGCTTTCGGTTACGTCAAAATCTATTTTGGTATCTAAATTTACTGTCTCACCCTCAGATAAATCTTCCTGTTCGTTAGGAGTTTCCCAATATTGCCCGAATAAATCATTCCTTTCTACTCGAGTAATCTGTCTAGGTTGTGGTTCACAGAAATACTCTGGCGGTTGCACTATATCTAACATACCTTTCTTTTCTTTATACACCTAGCTAACCTTTTCATTCTACTCCGGGTGCCATAAGCCACTGGATGATCTATCAATGATGGCATGGATAGGATCGAAGGATCTGGTACCTCAGTATCTGCCGTTAGTAGAATCTGTTCAGATGTAGAATCTGCAGGAGTTGTTATAGATTCTGCAGACCTAAAATATTTATTACAGACACAAGTCGTACACGATACTAGTGAAGCCTTGGAAACATAACAGAAACATGGTGGGAGCTGCAAACCTCCACTGGCGTTAACATTTGTCCATTCTTCTAAATATTCATCTTCTTCCCCCTCGAAGTCAGCACTAACCATCAGATTCCTAATATTTAATTTTACAGGGCTACTTTTCTTCCAGGAGATCCAACTTTTCCTTGTTCTGAGTGTTTCCCTTCATCTCCACTCCTGTCCTTCCCACAGCCTGGAGGTCAATCTACTTTACCGTCTTTTAGTTCTAATCCAGGTTTAGCAATCGCCTTTTTCCAACTAGCCATTCTCTTAACCTCCTTATTCACCTTTCGTTCCTCGAAATATTTTCTCCATAACCCTATTAATTCTTTTGCACCTTCATTATTACTATCCTGCCAAATGATCCGTTCTATGTATTTTATTCCTCTTACTGTTCTAAATCCCCCCGGCGGTCATAGCTTATTTCCTAATTTCTTATTTAATGCTCCTGATAAATTTCTTAATTTCTCTGCCTTGTGAGGAAACTCATTACACATTAGTTGCAATGGGCTCTTTTCCTCTTCTGTTACATTTCTTTCTACATTATTCCCCATGCTTCCGAACACCTGAAACATAATTTTTAAATCCTTTGTATTGATCCCTAAATGTACCTAGATCGCTCTAAGACAGTGGCTAATGGTTTAAAGCGACTGCAGCCTTGCAACTCGTTACTCCTTTGCTCCACCAATCTTATTCTCTTATTCAAATTCTTCTTCTATCTCCCACATGTCCACACCCTTTCAACCATAACTTTCTCAATCCCCAGTCACTCATGAACCAGAGTACTCCAGGGAACAATCAAACACATCCAAACACAATCAAACACACTCCCGCACTCATTTAATCCTCAATCAAAACATCCAAAAATGATCTTCAGACACATATGTAACACAGTCCACAAGCAGGATAACACGCTACCTATCACTATCAGGCACAACCACACTCCTAAATAAACCACAAACATTTATTATAAATCACGCACTCTAAGAAATCTTCCTCGTGGCGCAATCAATCAGCGGGATGACTCCAAATGCAGCTATCGAAGGAGTACAACCCCTGATCGAACCACCATGATTCAGATTCCTACAATACAAATCTTAAACAAATACAAATATTTTACTCAAACACACTCTTACTTCAAGTTTCTAAATCCGTAAACACGCACACAAGCAGCAACACAAATGACGGTCCTCGGACTTAACACAATCTAAATCTTAACTTTTAATTCTTAATATACTTTTGTTTATTTACATACACAGAATATTTACAAAATCCGGATCCTATGACAATACGAAAAGCTAGATTTTTACAATTTATAAAATGATTTAAAGCACCAGCGCACTGTTCACGAGCACTCGATCTCAACGCCGAGTCACACTGTTATCACTCAGTGAACCTCTCCCTCTGATACCGAAGATTTTCCCCTTCCTAGTTTGCACTTTGCTGAGGGGTACTACTCCTTAAATGACTACTTTTCCTCCCGAATGTTGCTATCCCTCTGCTAAGACTGGACTTCTATAGGGGGACCTCTATCCCTCCTCTCTAAGTTCGACAGAATTAGGGGGTACCCTTCGCTATTCGGATTACTTTTCATCAAGTAAATCAGGTTCCCGTCTCTCAGGTACTTTTCGCTATCAGGTACTAGTCAACAATCGACCAGAGGGTTACTGTTCACTGTTGATCAGCCGCTATTCGGAATCAGTCACAGACATTCACCAACTCCGAAGTTCTATATATAGGAATTCAAATTCCACCTTACTGGCAGAACTTCAATATGAAAATCAGTATTTGAAAATTTGGCCTTGCAAATATAGACTTGAACTCGAACTCCTAATTTTAGTGCGTATCTCTTCTACTACGCGAGCTCTCGAATCAAACTAAAATTGCCCAGTTGAATTCTTGAACAGACTGGAGTATTCCAGCCAATCTATACTCTGTCCGTCCAAGCCCGGTACCTTTACGAGATTCTTCATCCGTCACTTCAGGTAGAGACCCAGATACCTTCATGCAGACACTCCTCTCTGCTGGGCACTGAGGATTCAGCGCCTAGCCGCTTCGTGCGGTGAGTTATCAATGCCTATTTTCAGAGCGCACCTTTTCAATTCACGCTCCCAGCAAAGATACGATCAAAGGCCGGACCTGTATTTTAATACCCCACCAATTTGTATACCAAGTCTAACCCTGTGCCACTCCTCGCCCAATGAAGCACGTTTGGCTCTCGTTAAAGCAGCTACAGTCTGCCAACTACGACCAAAGTTTTGGGCCTCTAACCCAGGAAAGCGACTCTAACTGCATTTCGTTGTCCCAGTATTGTACACTGACAATGACAATTAAAGTTGAATCTGAATCTGTATCTAACCCAACCCCAGCAGGGCCGCTAATCCCACCCTGGTTTTATGGGCCCCTAACCCAAAGGTGTTCTGTGGTTGCTAGACTCTGTTTCATTGATCTTGATTAGACCCTTTCCCAAGCCCACGAATAATCGATCCGCTCCGATAAATGAAGTGCCGAAAATCAATGCGAAAACCGCACCGTGGGCCCGATTTCTGCACTCGCGATCGAAACAGGTCACCACCCTTGATCGCAAACTTGTGTTTGGGGGTCTTTTGAGATCCAGGACGAGCCCCCAATGTAAATTGCTCGTTTTTAAGCTTCCCCCCAGTCTAGTTTTAGTAAAAACACGGAATCAAGCACTTGAAACAACTAATCTTTATTTTTTTTAAAGCGCAAATACAGTTCAACAACTGTACATATCCCACCATGGGTTCAATCCTCGTATCTGCCTGCTTAAGCCCTCTCGGCCTCGCTCAGCCAGAGACACTTCAGAAGGTCACGCAGTCCCAAGCGCTCTCCCAGAAGATCAACACTGGACATCATGGTAGTGGACTTTTATATGTCCTGGGACCTCGAGGGGCCGAACCACATGAGGGTGGTCTCTTAATAATCCAATTACAGATATCGATTAACACCGTACATAACAGACATTTCCCTCTCAATAATACAGCAGCTCAATACATTGTATTCAAACCGGACTTCGAAAGGAAGCCAAACATTTACCCTGATCTGCCAGAAACCTAGTCAAGGCTCAATACCTCATCCAATCAACAGTCAGCAAAGTTGAACTCTGCAACATTATTTACAATTATTTACAAGGTGTATGTCTGGTTTGCAGCCATCCAATCCATTCAATGCATTTTGCACCTAATTGACAGGGTCTGCAGATTTTCTTATTCTTTTCTTGCAAATTGTATCTCGGCTCTAGACACACTGTCACCACTCCACAGCTTGTCCCAGCTCTGCAGAGAACAATTCCAAATTGACCAAATCTCCCAGTAGCCCTGAAGCTTTTACCCCATTTCAAAGTCCTAGCCTCTCCAATCTGGCCAGGATAAACAAAGTCATATGCACGGGTTCTGAAACAATTAAATTCTTAGTTCTACACGCATAGTGAAACAAATCACCAAATTAATACAACAAATGATTGGTTATTCTGGGTAAACTAGACCATGTTAATGAAAGCCAAAGTTCATAATGCATCCTCAGTGCAATGTCCGTAGTGGTAAGGTAGGATGTAGGGTGTAGGGCGGGCTGAGTTACATTGTGCAAAGTGGCACAAGAGCCTGATGGTTCACTCTGCTCAACCTTACCACAATAACATTGCACAAAGTGTTTGCACAATGAATTCTTATTTCCATTATAGATCCAACTTAAATATATTGAGAAAGAAGTTTGATAGTACATACCAAGTCATGAGGTTGTTGAGCAAAACCTTAGTTTACTGATTGGGTTCCTCAACAATCAGGTTCAGTAAACCAGGTCTGGTGTGCAAAAGATAGCTTGGCCGTGTTCAAGGTGAGATTGGGAGTCCTGTTTTACTACATTGTCAATGGATCAGTGGTTAACCAGAAACTATATAAAAATTAATGTTTCAGTATCATACGTTAGTTCTCCAGTCAGGTGTGATCTGTACGCTTGACTCATTAACTGGCATGAAACAGGAACATTGGCCAATAATAGTAAGGCAAAGGGGTCAAAATGACATCAAAATTATATTCCTACCATGCTGTTAAAACAAAAGGCTTCTCAATTGGAACCCAGGGCGTTGCGGAGGGAATGGTCTCTGCAGAAGGCAGAAAGGGGTGGAGATGGGAAGATGTGACTAGTGGTAGGATCCTGTTGGAGGTGGCAAACATGTTGGAGGATTATGTGTTGTATGCGACGGCCGATGGGGTGTAAGGGAAGGAATAGGGAGACTCTGTCCTTATTGCAACTGGGGGGGGGGAGGGGGGCAAGGGCAGAGCTGTGGGGTACGGAGGAGACACGAGTGAGGGCCTCATCTATGATGAGAGAGGGGAATCCCCATTCCCTAAAGAATGAGGACATCTCTAATCTCCTGGTGTGGAACACCCCATCTTGGGCACAGATGCGGCAAAGACGGAGGAATTGAGGGTAGGATATAGAGTCTTTGAAGGAAGCAGGGTGGGAGGCCTATTAGAAACAACATTTATTTTGGCACTTTCTTCATTGAGTTTATGTGGCTGAGAGTCTATTAAACAAATTGCATATGGTTCATTTGTCACTCAATTCATTAGTCCATTTAAATGACCATTGAGAGAATAGACATACCTCACAGGTGTAGTGGGATAACTTCATTTGAGGCTGAAGTTTGGAAATAGAAGGAATTTAAAAAATCTGATTTTGCACAATCATATTATTCATGTTGTCAAGATGCTTCATTTCTTAACAACATCATGAACATTGTGGAGGGATGTTCATGTTGAATTCTATAATGTGTTGTGTCATATTTATTTTTTTAAATTTTTCTATGGATGTACGGAAACTTAATTATTTTTCTGTAAAGCACTTTGGTTTCAACACGAGTTGATTTAAACCGGCTATATAAATAAAATTTACTTACTTACTTATCACTGAATACAAAAAGTTGAAACAAAACCCTGAAATTTTAAGTAAGAATCACTCCACATACAATGCTGCAGCAGGTTTAAAAATATGCAAAAGTGCCAACTTTATAGAATGTCTAAAGATGTTTGATTAAACTAACAATGGCACTAAAATTAAGAAGCACCATCGTAGAAGACTGAAAGCTGACAACTTTTAAGTTGTGAGAGTTTAGTTTTAACTTTAGGGAATCAGGCATTGTTTCAGACCTACCTGCTTCCTCTGTGAGATTTTCACAGCAACACACCTTCAATCAACTGTGCTCCAATCTCTCTGCACTGCACCTGAGGAGGAGCCTGATTTGTTGAGGACCTATGTGTGTAATCAGAGATTATTTAAGAGGCGAGTCACTGAATACTTAACAAATGTTCTTACTGTACTGCATTTAAAAAATGATGTACATGACAAAATCAAATTGAAATAAAAATACCTGTCAAGTGAAAAAAGGGCTTTGAATTATAAACATTGTGTAGGCAGGAAACTAGTTGAACCTTTAAAGCTGTGAGATCAACATTTTTTTAGAAAATTAAGTTTCTCAATAAATACAAATGTTAAGTGATTTTTTTTTAATTTGAGGGCACATACTTTTCAATCCTTTTATACAGTTATTGGTTAAATCTGAGGATTGCAGTTAAATTACGTAGGAGCTTTGTAACACAGGTCTGATTCATTCCGATTCTTAATTATCATTCACGTCATTAATCTTCTTGTAAATGGTAAAAAATTAGGAGTTGACTGAATGCACAGAGTCAGCTGTGAGTCATTTCAATAAACTATTTTCTGCTGGTAAGTGCAATAGATTATGCCCCCCTCATTCTGGCAATAAAGTGTGTAGAGTACCTCCCTGATCCCAGGAAGGGGCTTATCTGAGCAAGACATATTAATTTATGATCACATCATTTAAATGAAATGTTAATAATTTGAAATATTAAAATAGGAAATGAGAAGTGAACAAGTCTGATCGTACAATGTAGCAAGGTTACCAAGATAAATTCCACTGCAAATGCAGATATAGGCATTTAAAATTCAATGAAAATTGGCATCAATATTTTAGTGTGCTGGAGGGTCCACCAGGATCACATGGTAAATCTGACAGCGAGCCTTCCCCCAAATCTGCAGACCTTACGCCTGCCTGTACCTTCCTGTTCTCGAATTTCTGTGTAAGTGGACAGCAATTTGCTCGGATCACAAGCTGTGCCTGCTCATGGTCCCAGCAGTCTCTTGTACAAGACCATTGGCTCTAGTCCTGTCGGTACTTAAGCCGGCTGCCACAGGAATGTGAACATCCAGCAGGAAACTGACCAGTCTTGGCCCCGTTCACTTCAGGTCATTTGCTTCCTTAGGAGAAGGTGACGATTGTTGAAAATGGTTGTATTCTAACCGACCATCACACACTGTCCATAAACTGAACAATGAAGAATTAATTTTGGACGGCACACTAAAGTATTGGAGTAACTCAATGGGACAGGCAGCATCTCTGGAGAGAAGGAATGGGTGACGTTTCGGGTCGAACAAAAAGTCTAAAGAAGGGTTTTGACCCAAAACATCACCCTTTCCTTCTCTCAAGAGTTACTCCAGCATTTTGTGTCTATCTTCGGTTTAAACCAGCATCTGCAGTTCCTTCCTACACATACACCAAAGTATTGTTAGCTGAAGATAACTGAATACCAAAGATTAAGAGCTGAATTCATAATCATCAAGATGCTGCTGTTTATAGATTATGTTACTTTAACATCTGCTAATATCCTACTTAAATAAAAATTGCAAAAATCCATCTCAATGAAAGCAGCCTAATAGACTCCATACTAAGTCAATCCTCAGTAAAAAAAAATAGCAATACATGAAGAGTCAGTTCAGGCACATACACAGAACAGCAAATAATGAGAGGACTTCATGGAGAAAGAAGAATATACGTGATTAATAGATGTAGAATTAAACCAATAAATTGATAGGCTAGTTTAACTCTGTGTGCATGTAGGCTTCTCTGTAACAACCCAAAGGTTTGCTGCAAGGTTAATATCCACGCATGTTCTCCTTCCAGAGAGTTGTAACCAGAAGATGAGTTGCAGAAATCTTGAGGAAATATATTAGAAACATAGAAACATAGAAAATAGGTGCAGGAGTAGGCCATTCGGCCCTTCGAGCCTGCACCGCCATTCAATATGATCATGGCTGATCATTCAACTCAGTATCCTGTACCTGCCTTCTCTCCATACCCCCTGATCCCTTTAGCCACAAGGGCCACATCTAACCCCCTCTTAAATACAGCCAATGAACTGGCCTCAACTACCTTCGGTGGCAGAGAATTCCAGAGATTCACCACTCTCTGTGTGAAAAATGTTTTTCTCATCACGGTCCTAAAGGATTTCCCCTCTATCCTCAAACTGTGACCCCTTGTCCTGGACTTCCCCAACATCGGGAACAATCTTCCTGCATCTAGCCTGTCCAACCCCTTAAGAATTTTGTAAGTTTCTATAAGATCCCCTCTCAATCTCCTAAATTCTAGAGAGTATAAACCAAGTATCCAGTCTTTCTTCATAAGACAGTCCTGACATCCCAGGACTTCAGTCTGGTGAACCTTCTCTGTACTCCCTCTATGACAAGAATGTCTATCCTCAGATGTGGAGACCAAAACTGTACGCAATACTCCAGGTGTGGTCTCACCAAGACCCAGTACAACTGCAGTAGAACCTCCCTGCTCCTATACTCAAATCCTTTTGCTATGAATGCTAACATACCATCCGCGTTCTTCTCTGCCTGCTGCACCTGCATGCCTACTTTGTCTGAAGAAGGGTTTCGGCCCGAAACGTCGCCTATTTCCTTCGGTCCATAGATGCTGCTGCACCTGCTGAGTTTCTCCAGCATTTGGTGTACCTTCTGCCTAATTTTAATGACTGGTGTACCATGACACCCAGGTCTCGTTGCATCTCCCCTTTTCCTAATCGGCCACCATTTAGATAATAGTCTACTTTCCTGTTTTTGCCACCAAAGTGGATAACCTCACATTTATCCACATTATACTACATATGCCATGCATTTGCCCACTCACCCAGCCTATCCAAGTCACCTTGCAGCCTCCTAGCATCCTCCTCACAGCTAACACTGCCCCCCAGCTTCATGTCATCCGCAAACTTGGAGATGTTGCATTCAATTCCCTCGTCCAAATCATTAATATATATTGTAAATAGCTGGGGTCCCAGTACTGAGCCTTGCGGTACCCCACTAGTCACTGCCTGCCATTCTGAAAAGGACCCGTTTACTTCTACTCTTTGCTTCCTGTTTGCCAGTTCTCTATCCACATCAATAATGAACCCACAATACTGTGTGCTTTATGTTTGTATACTAATCTCTTATGTGGGACTGTCGAAAGCCTTCTGAAAGTCCAGATATATCACATCCACTGGTTTTCCCTTATCCACTCTACTAGTTACATCCTCGAAAAAATCTATAAGATTCGTCAGACATGATTTACCTTTCGTAAATCCATGCTGACTTTGTCCAATGATTTCACCACTTTCCAAATGTGCTGCTATCCCATCTTTAACAACTGACTCTAGCAGTTTCCCCACTACCGATGTTAGACTAACTGGTCTGTAATTCCCCGTTTTCTCTCTCCCTCCCTTTTCATAAAGTGGGGTTACATTAGCTACCCTCCAATCCTCAGGAACTACTCCAGAATCTAAAGAGTTTTGAAAAATTATCACTAATGCAACCACTATTTCTGGGGCTACTTCCTTAAGTACTCTGGGATGCAGCCTATCTGGCCCTAGGGATTTATCGGCCTTTAATCCATTCAATTTACCTAACAACACTTCCCGGCTAACCTGGATTTCACCCAGTTCCTCCATCTCATTTGACCCGCCGTCCCCTGCTATTTCCGGCAGATTATTTATGACTTCCTTAGCGAAGACGGAACCAAAGTAGTTATTCAATTGGTCTGCCATGTCCTAGTTCCCCATGATCAAGTCACCTGTTTCTGACTGCAAGGGACCTACATTTGTTTTAACTAATCTCTTTCTCGTCACATACCTATAAAACCTTTTGCAGTCAGCTTTTATGTTCCCTGCCAGGTTTCTTTCATAATCTATTTTCCCTTTCCTAATTAAGCCCTTCGTCCTCTGCTGGACTCTGAATTTCTCCCAGTCCTCTGGTAGGCTGCTTTTTCTGGATAATTTGTATGCTTCATCTTTAGTTTTGATACTATCTCTGATTTCCCTTGTTATCCACGGATGCACTACCTTCCCTGATTTATTCTTTTGCCAAACTGGGATGAACAATTGTTGTAGTTCATCAATGCAGTCTTTAAATGCCTTCAATTGCATATCCACCGTCAACCCTTTAAGAATCAATTAACAATGTCACTCTCCATCCTAATGAAGAACTCAACCATATTATGGTCACTATTGCCCAAGGGGCCACGCACAACAAGACTGCTAACTAACCCTTCCTCATTACTCAATACCCAGTCTAGAATAGCCTGCTCTCTACTTGGTTCCTCTACATGTTGGTTTAGAAAACTATCCCGCATACATTCCAAGAAATCCTCTTCCTCAGCACCCCTGCCAATTTGATTCACCCAATCTATATGTAGATTGAAGTCACCCATTATAACAGTTTTACCTTTGTTGCACGCATTTCTAATTTCCTGTTTGATACCATCCCCTACTCCACTACTACTGTTAGGTGACCTGTACACAACACCCACTAGCGTTTTCTGCCACTTAATGTTTCGCAGCTCTACCCATATCGATTCCACATCCTATTGATGTCATTGTTTAATGTGAAGGGGCATGATTATGGTAAACACTGCTCACCACACCTCTCTCTCATTGTGATATCAGATCCTTTATTATCATGCTGACCTTGAACCTGGATGGATGGATTTCCACACAACCTTGATAAGAAAGTTACAGGAAACCACCCTAAAAAAAATTTAAGCTCAGGATTCAGATAACGATATTGATACTTCACAATTTAGCTTAGTTTAGAGATACAGCTTAGAAACAGGCCTTTATGCCCACTAAGTAAGCGACAACTAGCGATCCCCAGACACTAACACTATCCTACACACAATAGGGACAATTTACAATTTTAACAATTAACCTACAAACCTGTACGTCTTTGGAGTGTGTGAGAGTTGTGAATTTATGGAATTCCCTGTCACAGAGGGCAGTGTCACTGGATGGATTTAAGAGAGAGTTACATAGAGCTCTAGGGGCTAGTGGAGTCAAGGGATATGGGGAGAAGGCAGGCACGGGTTATTGATAGGGGATGATTAGCCATGATCAGCCATGATCACAATGAATGGCGGTGCTGGCACGAAGGGCCGAATGGCCTCCTCCTGCACCTATTTCCTATGTTTCTATGAAACCGGAGCTCCCGGAGAAAACCCACGTAAGGCCACAGGAAGAACTTACAAATTCCATACAGACACCACCCATAGTCAGGATCGAACACGGGTGTTTAGTTCTGTAAGGCAGCAACTCTACCGCTGCGTCATTGTGCTGAGCCCGAAATATATACAAATGTTAAATAAACAAATGCTTAATTTGTGAAGCTGAGGGTTTTGCTCTTATGCGGCTCTTAAAAATATCAGGGCTAAGCCATTGGGCATGCAGCCACTGAGCATGCTCAGTTGTTCAAGGTCAGAGCCAAATACTTTTTTTGCTGGATTTTTACTCCCCTACAATAAACGATTTTACCTTCCTAATAATTTGCACCACCAGTGTTCATGTGCAAGCACCTGTTTGGTTACTTATACCACCTGTCTCCATACTTTATGCTTCTCTTTTAAATCTACTTCCCCACCCGGTCTGGCACAATCAGAAAACTTGGACAAATTCCACTTAATCCAATTATCAAATAATTTAATATAATTTAAACAGTGCCCCCAGCTCTGGTCCTAGAGGGACTTAATTAATAACAATCAACAACCTGCCACAGTAAAAATGACCCATGCATACCTATTCCCTATTCCGTCTTGTAATGATCAGCTATGACAGCCTCAAACCCCACATGCTCTTAATACTTGAAACCTACATCTTGTCAAGTTCCTTTTGAAAGTCCATATATATCTAATATACAAATTCCCCCATATCTATTCCACAGTATTCACCAAGGAGAAGGACATAGAAGACAGCAGGTTTAGGGAGGGGTATGTCAACACGTCAGTGTAAGGAAGGCAGAAGTGTTAGATGTCATGAGCACAGACGTATTGATAAATCCCCAAGGATGCATGAGACCCATCCCAGGTTGTTATGGGAAACAAGTGAAGGGATAGCTGCAGTCATGGTGGAGATTTATACATCTTTATTAACTGCAGGTGAGATCCCAGAAGACTGGAGGTTTGTTCATGTTGTTCCTTTATTTCAGAAGGGCAGCAAAGATCAGACAAGTAGCTACGGGCTGGTGAGCTTTATGTTACTAATGTACATTTGTAAAGCCAGAGGTCGATCAGCGATATAGTGCAGTGTAAATCTTCCTCACTAATTGGAGTACTTTATTAAGAAGGTAACTAGGAAGGTGATGAAGGCAAGCTGGTAAATGGCCTTTACTGAGGCATTTGATAAGATCTTACATAGGCTGGTCTGGAAAATAGAGCACATGGAATCTAAGACAAACTGGCTAATTGGATCCAAGATTGTGTTGGTGATAGTGCTTGTGGAGCAAGTGGTGGAAGGATATTTTTACTGATTGGTGCTGAGATCCTCGTTGTTCATGATATGTATTAACAACTTGGCTGTGAATGTAGAAGTTATGATTAATAAGTTTGTGGATGACGTAAAAGTTGCTGGTGTTGTGCATAGTGGAAGAGGTTGTTTCGGGTTACAGCAAGTTATAGATCTATGGAAAGTTGGATGGAACATTGACAGATGTAATTGAATCTTGATGCGTTCTGGAAAGTCAAACAGGGTGGGACATATACAGAAGGATGCTGAGGAATGTTGATGAAAAGAGGGTCCTTGGGGTTCAAATCTATAGTTCCCTGGAAGTGGCAACACTGATGGATAGGGTGGGGAAGAAGGCATATATCATACTTGCTTTGATAGGTCAGTGCATAGAATATAAAAATTGGGATGTTACAAAAGTTGATATCGCAATGTTACAAAACTCTAATAAAACGACATTTAAAGTAATGTGCGCAGATCTGATTACCACACCATATCAAGCATGCGATCATGCTGGAGAAATTCACCAGGATATTGTGTGGATTGGGAGAGTTATTGGGAGAGATTTGATAAGTTTGTTTTGCCTGGAAAAATAGAAGTTGCGAACAGATCCAATGGAGGGTATATAAAAATACTACACTAAGTGGGACCCATTGGGTCCCATGTTCACACGGGAGGGCTGGTCCCCCGATGCAGTGGGCTGAAGGGACTGGTTAGTATGGACATTGTGGGCCAAATGGATTCTTGAGGTGGCAGCTCAGTCACTCAAGCCTGATGTGCTGGCAGCTCACTAACGGCTGGTGGACTAACAGTTGACTCATGGCCATTCTTTGAAATTCCACTTCAAGCAGGGTGTAAGGCAACCAAATTCAAATGCAGTTTCCTACCATTTCAAGCAGGGTACAAAGCCACCAAATTCAAGTGTAGTTTCTTGCCACTTCAAGCAGGCTGCAAGGCCACCAAATTCAAGTGCAGTTTCATGCCATTTCAAACAGGGTGCAAGGCCACCAAATTCAAGTGCAGTTTCATGCCATTTAAAGCAGGGTGCAAGACCACCAAATTCAAGTGCAGTTTCATGCCACTTCAAGTGAGTTCATCCCAGTTTGGCAAAAGAATAAATCAGGGAAGGTAGTACATCCGTGGATAACAAGGGAAATCAGGGATAATATCAAAGCGAAGGATGATGCGTACAAATTAGCCAGAAATTAGCCAGAAAAGGCAGCATACCGGAGGACTGGGAGAAATTCGGAGACCAGCAGAGGAGGACAAAGGGCTTAATTAGGAAAGGTAAAATAGATTATGAAAGAAAACTGGCAGGGAACATAAAAACTGACTGCAAAAGTTTTTATAGATATGTGTAAAGAAAGAGATTAGTTAAAACAAATGTAGGTCCCTTGCAGTCAGAAACAGGTGAGTTGATCATGGGGAACAAGGATATGGCGGACCAATTGAATAACTACTTTGGTTCCGTCTTCACTAAGGAAGACATAAATAATCTGCCGGAAATAGCAGGGGACCGCGGGTCAAAGGAGTTGGAGGAATTGAGTGAAATCCAGGTTAGTCGGGAAGTGGTTTTGGGTAAATTGAATGGATTAAAGGCCGATAAATCCCCAGGGCCAGATAGGCTGCATCCCAGAATACATAAGGAAGTAGCTCCAGAAATAGTGGATGCATTAGTAATAATCTTTCAAAACTCTTTAGATTCTGGAGTAGTTCCTGAGGATTGGCGGGTAGCAAACGTAACCCCACTTTTTAAGAAGGGAGGGAGAGAGAAAACGGGGAATTACAGACCAGTTAGTCTAACATCGGTAGTGGGGAAACTGCTAGAGTCAGTTATTAAAGATGGGATAGCAACACATTTGGAAAGTGGTGAAATCATTGGACAAAGTCAGCATGGATTTACAAAAGGTAAATCATGTCTGACGAATCTTATAGAATTTTTCGAGGATGTAACTAGTAGCGTGGATAGGGGAGAACCAGTGGATGTGGTGTATCTGGACTTCCAGAAGGCTTTCGACAAGGTCCCACATAAGAGATTAGTATACAAACTTAAACCACACGGCATTGGGGGTTCAGTATTGATGTGGATAGAGAACTGGGTGGCAAACAGGAAGCAAAGAGTAGGAGTAAACGGGTCCTTTTCACAATGGCAGGCAGTGACTAGTGGGGGTACCGCAAGGCTCAGTGCTGGGACCCCAGCTATTTACAATATATATTAATGATCTGGTTGAGGGAATTGAAGGCAATATCTCCAAGTTTGTGGATGACACTAAGCTGGGGGGCAGTGTTAGCTGTGAGGAGGATGCTAGGAGACTGCAAGGTGACTTGGATAGGCTGGGTGAGTGGGCAAATGTTTGGCAGATGCAGTATAATGTGGATAAATGTGAGGTTATCCATTTTGGTGGCAAAAACAGGAAAGCAGACTATTATCTAAATGGTGGCCGACTAGGAAAAGGGGAGATGCAGCGAGACCTGGGTGTCATGGTACACCAGTCACTGAAAGTAGGCATGCAGGTGCAGCAGGCAGTGAAGAAAGCGAATGGTATGTTAGCTTTCATAGCAAAAGGATTCGAGTATAGGAGCAGGGAGGTTCTACTGCAGTTGTACAGGGTCTTGGTGAGACCACACCTGGAGTATTGCGTACAGTTTTGGTCTCCAAATCTGAAGAAGGACATTATTGCCCTAGAGGGAGTGCAGAGAAGGTTCACCAGACTGATTCCTGGGATGTCAGGACTGTCTTATGAAGAAAGACTGGATAGACTTGGTTTATACTCTCTAGAATTTAGGAGATTGAGAGGGGATCTTATAGAAACTTATAAAATTCTTAAGGGGTTGGACAGGCTAGATGCAGGAAGATTGCTCCCGATGTTGGGGAAGTCCAGGACAAGGGGTCACAGCTTAAGGATAAGGGGGAAATCCTTTAAAACCGAGATGAGAAGAACTTTTTTCACACAGAGAGTGGTGAATCTCTGGAACTCTCTGCCACAGAGGGTAGTCGAGGCCAGTTCATTGGCTATATTTAAGAGCGAGTTAGATGTGGCCCTTGTGGCTAAGGGGATCAGAGGGTATGGAGAGAAGGCAGGTACGGGATACTGAGTTGGATGATCAGCCATGATCATATTGAATGGCGGTGCAGGCTCGAAGGGCCGAATGGCCTACTCCTGCACCTAATTTCTATATTTCTATGTTTCTATGTAAGCAGGGTGCAAGCATTTTAGAACCAATAGAGACACTTTTTACAAGCATGTTAGAACCAATAGACACTTTTAAAGCAGTCACCACCACCACCAACAGCCATTTCTTTGCAGTGCAGCTTTTCAAAGCAGTTACCACCACAACAACAGCCAATAGACACTTTTTACATTTTAGAACCAATAGAGACACTTTCTGCAAGCATTTTGGAACCAACAGAGACACGTTCTACAAGCATTTTAGAACCAATAGAGACACTTTATGGAATCATTTTAGAACCAATAGACACTTTTTGCAAGCATTTTAGAACCAATAGAGACACTTTTTACAAGCATGTTAGAACCAATAGACACTTTTAAAGCAGTCACCACCACCACCAACAGCCAGTTTCTTTTGCAGGGCAGCCTTTCAAAGCAGTTACCTCCACCACCACCACCAGCCATTTGTTTTTGCATTGCAGCCTTTCAAAGCAGTTACCACCAACAACAGCCATTGTTTTGCAGTGCAACCTTTCAAAGCAGTTACCTCCACCAACACCAGCCATTTTTTATTTTTTTACAATTCAGCCTTTCAAAGCAGATACCACCACCAACAGCCATTTGTTTTCCAGTGCAGCCATTTAAAAGCGGTTACCACCACCGACAACAGCCTTTTCCCCCCCAGTGCAGCCATTTAAAAGCAGTTACCACCACCAACAGCCATTTTGTTTGCAGTTCAGCCTTTCAAAGCAGTTACCACCACAACAACAGCCAATAGACACTTTTTGCCAGCATTTTAGAACCAATAGACACTTTGTGCAAGCTTTAGAACCAACAGAGACACTTTCTGCAAGCATTATAGAACCAAAAGACAATTTCTACAAGCATTTTAGAACCAATAGAGACACTTTATGGAACCAT
Organism: Amblyraja radiata; assembly: GCF_010909765.2. NCBI lineage: Eukaryota > Metazoa > Chordata > Chondrichthyes > Rajiformes > Rajidae > Amblyraja > Amblyraja radiata. Next base: position 49,980,081 of record NC_045960.1, on the reverse strand, counting down.
TTTAGAACCAATAGACACACTTTTTGCAAACATTTTAGAACCAATAGACACTTTTTGCAAGCATTTTAGAACCAATAGAGACATTTTTTTGTAAGCATGTTAGAACCAATAGACACTTTTAAAGCAGTTAGCACCACCAACAACAGTCTTTTTGTTTGCAGTGCAGCCTTTCAAAGCAGTTACCACCAACAACAACAGCCATTTTTTTTGCAATGCAGCCTTTCAAAGCAGTCACCACCACCAACAACAGCCATTTTTTCCAGTGCAGCTATTTAAAAGCAGTTACCACCACCAACAACAGCCATTTTATTTGCAGTGCAGCCTTTTAAAAGCAGTTACCTCCACCAACAACAGCCATTTTTTTTTGCAATGCAGCCTTTCAAAGCAAATACCACAACCAACAACAGGCAATAGACACGTTTTGCAAGCATTTTAGAACCAATAGACACTTTTTGCAAGCTTTAGAACCAATAGAGACACTTTTTGCAAGCATTTTAGAACCAAATAGAGACACATTTTGCAACCATTTTAGAACCAAATATAGCACTTTTTGCAACCATTTTAGAACCAATAGAGACACTTTTTGAAAGCATTTTAGAACCAATAGAGACACTTTTTGCAGGCATTTAAAAACCAATAGAGACACTTTTTGCAAGCATTTTAAAACCAATAGAGACACCTTTGGCAAGCATTTTAAAACCAATAGAGACACTTTTTGCAAGCATTTTAAAACCAATAGAGACACTTTTTGCAAGCATTTTAGAAACAATAGACACTTTTTGCAACCATTTTAGAACCACATAAAGGGCACTCACATTTGAGTAGACATGTGTTCAGTGTTATTCACAGCTCAGAGAGACATGATCCTCAGGCTTCCTCCATCTTGCAGAGACTGAGTGAGGCACACCACTTCCGGGTTTAATAGTCCCTCCCCCCTCCCACCAGCAGGGGCAGCAGAGAGAATGGCAATTAAAAAAAAAACCATTAATATCTCTCTGATTTTTCATTGATGGGAAAAATCCTCCGGTACCGAAACGCGGAGGGGGGCTCTGAGCGAGGTGGCCAAAAATCATGGCCGTAGGTGGCGGCGTTCTGTCGGAAATTGCAGCACAGTGGGCCAAAAGCGGTCAAGATCAGACTTTTAGTAACATAGATAGATATTAAAAGTAAGACTCTGTTTTGCATGCTAGAGGTATCAAGAACATGTGAACATAGCCTGAAGATGAGAGGAAGATTTAAAGAGGGAAAAGTATTGTTTAGGTAGGCACATGGATGGGATATGCAGGGAATGGAGGAGGATATTGATCATGTGCAAATAGATGAAATTAGTTTGACTTGGCATCATATTTGGACAGATATAGGGGTCAAAGGGCCTGTCCCTGTGCAGTACTTCTCTATGTATATAGAGGGTGGTTGATCTATGGAACCTGATGGCTGAGGAGGTGGAAGAATCATTCACAATCATTCAGTGAGATATTCAGACAGACACTTAAATAGACAAGGCAGAGAAGGATGCAGGCAAATTGGGTTAGTTTAGGGGTGGAAGATTGCAACCTTCATGTGGTCCACCCCATTTCGACAAATGCAATCAACCCGGCGTGCACAATCAAATAAGATCAAACAGAACAAGTTGTCCTACAACTTTAGGCTGTGCACGCAATATGCAAGAAGAAGGGTTAGTTTAAATGGGCAAAAAATGTAAGCCTGGATGTGCTTGGCCAAAGGCCTATTTCTGTACTATGGCTATTCTGTGCTGGGACTGCGACTATATGACCATTGGCTTTGTCCTCAAAGAATCCTAACACATTTCTCAAACTGGGTAGTCAGTCAGAACCCTTTTCCTCGGTTGGAAATGTCAACGTCCAGTGGGCAAAGGTTTAAAGTGGGGGGGGGGGGGGGGGGCAAAAAATAAAGGAGATACGCAGGGCAAGTTCTTTGCACAGAGACTGGTGGGTGCCTGGGAGTGCTGTCAAGGGTTGTGATGAAAGGAGATGTGATAGTGGGATTTAAGAGGCTATTAGGTAGACACATGGATATCCAGAGATATGGATCACATTCAGGCAAGGGAATTTAGTTTAACCTGGCATAAGGTTTGGCTTGGACATTGGGGGCACAAGGGCCTGTTCCTGAGCTGCACTGTTCTATACAATTTTCATAAAGTTATGAATTTCTATTACCATTTAGTTAAGGATTATTTCAGCAGATTCATTTCTACTGATGGTGGGCGGACAAATATTGAGATCCCTAGTTTCCCTATCCTCATTGCTGAATGACAGAGTTATTGTCATTACCTTCCATTCTTTGGGACCATTCAATATCAATATCAATATCAGTTTTATTCGTCACTTGCACATAAAGTTCAAGTGAAATGAATTTGCCAGCAGCGGTACAATGAAAAAAGAGCACTAAAATTTTTTTTTAACACAAACATCCAAATTTAACACAAATTTGGCCAGTCCTCCGTCATTTTTCCCCGTGGTCGGTACCTCAACCCTCTGCAGCCGCCGCTGCGGGCGTCCAGATGTACAGACAAGGTAAAGTCCAGATGAAGTCCAGGTAAGTCCAGAATCTTTTATTCCCCACTACCCCTTCAGGTAGATGTAGGCCACGGGCCGGCGGTCGGTGCTTCTTCTCCTCCGGGGTCCCCAACGAGTGATCCCAGGCTGCAGACGCCGCGCAAGCTGGAAGCTCCACAGACCGTGGCTTCGGGCTGACGTGGGCCAGCGAACGGAGCGCCCGGCTCCGCGACGAGAGTCGGCGCTGCGCCCGCCGCAGAAGTCCCAGACACGTCTCCGGGAAAGGCTGTGCCGATCCTCGATGTTAGGCCACGGAGGAGGCGACATGGAAAACGTCGCCTCTCCGTGGAGGAGGCGATCGAAGCGGTTTCCCCCTAACCCCCCCACCCCACACAAGACACACAAAGAAACATTAAAAACATACATTAAAACACACAAAAAATATATAAAAAGTTGAAAAAACTAACCCGCTGCTGCAGGCTTGCAGTGCCCCCACCGACCTTGTCCCCATTGAGACCGCTGCAGCCTAACAACATGGAATGGTGCGGACTTTCCTGAAGACCGGCCTGGAGCTTCAAGCCGCGGATGCAGTGTGGACTTTAACATCGCGGAGCCTTCGATCCTTTGCCGAGGATCGCCAGTGGAAGTGCTCCCACCGCGGGGCCTGTGGACTTTAACACCATGAAGCCCGTGGTCTCTGGTAAGAAGAGGCCGACTCGGGAGCTCCATTTTCTAATTTGTCCCGACGCCAGAGTTTCAATCATCCCAATGCGAGGACTTCAGACATCGGACCGTCAGCAACGGCTACTGCGGAGGGTTCAAAGGCCCCGACCACGGGTGAACAAAGAAGGAAGATGATTGAACTTTATTACCTTCCACCACAGTGAGGAATGTGAATTCCACTGTGGTGGATGTTTATGTTAAATTTTATTTAAAGTGGCTGTGTACTGTTGCTTTACACTTAGTATGGCTGCATGGTAACTCAAATGTCACTGTACCACAATAGGTGCATGTGACAATAAACACGAACTTGAACTTGAACTTGACTACAGAATACTAAGAAACCAATCTAATGAGCCCTTTCTTTCTGCATGAAATTAAATTAAGTTACTTGCTTCTTTACTATTACCAATACTTTATGCAAGTCTTCCACTACAAGCATACAAAATACTTACCGGTACTTTGAATTTCAACCATATCCGTATTTCCTATTATAGTTTCTTTCTTCTTACACTCAAAGTCAGTCAAATTCACTTATCTTACTCTTTTCTTTTTCAATTACTTGTCAAAGCTCTGCAATATGTTTTGTATTCATTTCTAGTGTGCTCTCATATTCTATTTCTTTACTAATTTTATCATTTTTGGTATACTTGATTTGCTGCTCTTCTTGGCAAAGTGATGTAATGGATGCTCATTGGGTATCATGAAGTATTTCTTCACAATTTTCCCAAAGTTTATCTTCCCTCATACTTTTTAATCTTCCTTAGCCAGTTTATACATTTGAGATTATTTAAGACTCCAATTTCAAGTACCTGGTTCTCAAACTCTCTGTTAATCTACGTCCCTATAATCACTTTCCCAGAGAGATTCACAGACTATTAATTGTACTGTACTGCACAGGGACTGTGGAAAGACTGTAAATTATAGCAAAAAACTATGAGAATCAACCATGGAAATATGACCACTGCATTCTTTATATTGTTTACACCTTCAATTTTTCAAAGTATTTGGTTTTTGTAAGACTGTTCTGCTACACATACCTGAGGAAGCAAATCAACAAATATATTGAGGTTGAGGTAGCAGTTTCAACAACTTCTCAATGATACTTCAAAGTAGGCCATAGATCAAGCAAGTAGGGACTGAAAAGTGTCAGTACAGGTTTTACTGGTTTTTGAATTTCAGTTTATTTCTTCCTCCCAATTACTTGGATGGCAAAGTCCACACCTCTCTCTGGAGTGTCATCATTATTTGTCACAGCGTTGCTTGGTGAAACTCAAGCTGTTGGATGGGAAAGGATGATGAAAGAGAGGTATATAAGAGCTCTTTGTTTCGTTGTTAATTTTGGACACACCCCACAGTGAATACCAAAATGTGTACTGGATTTCTTACCTGAATGGAATAAGGCAGTGGGGAGTAAGAAAGAACTGCAGATGCTGGTTTAAATCGAAGGTAGACACACAATGCTGGAGTAACTCAGCAGGTGAGATAGCATATCTGGAGAGAAGGAATGGGCACAATGGTAGGTGGTACAGTGGTAGACTTGCTGCCTTACAGCATCAGAAACCTGGGTTTAATCCTGACCTGTGTGTACAGAGTTTGTACATTCTCCCTGTGATCATGTGGGTTTTCTCTGGGTGCTCTGGTTTCCTCCCACATTCCAAAGACATGCAGGTTTGTAGGTTAATTGGCTTCTGTAAATTGTACCTGGTGTGTAGGATAGAACCAGTGTACATGCGATCGCTGGTCAGTGGGGCCGAAGGACATCTTTCCACGCCGTATCTCTAAACTAAACTAAACTAAAATGAACAATTACTCAAAATCTATTTAGTAATAATTGTTCTTAGATGTTTTTATTTCTGCATTGGTCTTTTACATATACATATATACATATATATATATATATATATATATATATATATATATATATATATATATATATGTACACATATACATACACATATATATATAACAGTCAACTCTTTTAATTACCTTACTTTCCATAGGTAAATGTAAACCGATACACAACTTATTTTACTACCAGTATATTGAATATCCAACCAACTAAAGGTGGCACAGTGGCGCAGCTGGTAGAGATGCTGCCTCACAGTGCCAGGGATCCGGGTTCGATCCTGACCTCGGGTATTGTTTGCACATTCTCCCTGTGATCGCATGGATTTTCTCTGGGTGCTCCGGTTTGATTCCATATCCCAAAGACGTGTGGATTTAGTTAAATGGCCTCTGAAAATTGCCCTCTTTGTGTGTAGGAAATAGATGCGAAAGTGGGATAACAGAACCAATATGAATGGTTGATCGATGGTTAGTGGGGAGTCCATTGACTGGAGGGTTCATTTCCATGTTGTGGGTGTGTGAGATTGGTTCAGTTTGGCTAGCACTCAGATTTTTCCTTTTAGCCAATGAAAAATGTATGAACCCTGAATCCAAAGAAGCAGCAAGTCTAAAATTCTAATCACAGTTTTTTTTTCTTGGGCAGTTCCATAGGATTGAGAATGAACTTCCACTTTTAGTTTGTGGGCTCTGTGGTGGCTGATATGACAGGTGGTGGATTGGAGGTGGAATACTCCTTTCACCATTTACACTGTGCATCTGTTGAACGGTCTCAAGATAGACACGAAAAGCTGGAGTAACTCAGCGGGACAGGTAGCATCTCTGTAGAAAAGGAATGGGTGACGTTTTGGGACGAGACCCTTCCCGGTCTCAAGGTTCATATGAGATACTGCTTGACCTGCTGAGTTCCTTCAGCACTTTGTGTTCTGTGCAAGATTCCAGAATCTGCAGCTCCATCTGTTCCCATTAGTCAATATGAATGACACGGTTCTAGAGAACATTCTTAAATTGTTATGTTTGTTTTCCTCGTATTCTCATGCAGCGACGGATCTTAAAGTAGAGTGCTTTAAAGGTCTGGTGCAGGATATGTTAATGACATGTTCTGCCCATCGGAGCATATGATTGGTGCAACAGTTCTAGGGACATTAACATTCGAGTGGATGCTGGCATTGGTTTATATATCCTGCCAAGTGATCTGCTTGATTTTGCAGAGACAGCATTGTTGGTGCATATCTTGCACACATGTGAATGAGCTCCATGACATCATCAACACATTCATTTGGGCCTTACACTGAACATCTCCAAACCAGGTTCTCTTCCAGTCCACCTTATTGTGCACAACCCCAGCCCCCACTCTACTAATAACAGCAGTCCACATCAAAATAATGAGGAGAGTGAACCATTTCCCATATTTTGAGAGCCATCTTTCAATCATGATTTACATCAGTGTTGTCAGCACAATCTTTAGCATCTGAAAAAACTGTGTTAAAGATCAGGAGGTTCCCAGTATCAGAACAAAGCTCATGGTTGACCAGGCAGCAATTTGCCCTGGCCTTCAGCGTGCTGCTGAGACATGGACCAAACAAAGCCAATGTTTTGTGGAGCTGGTCTCCAATCTGGGATGCTAATCAATTTTTAGCCTCAGTAGAATTACCAGTGGGCATTTCGGTGATAATGAAACTCAGCTAGTAATCCAGAGCCCTGGACTAGTAATACAGAGCCACGATCAAATTAATGGAAAATAAATACTACGGCCTATGAACGAACACAGGAAATTCAGCCCAGAGTAATGTTTAAGAGCTTGAATGAACAAGGTCCAAGTCTCAATCGCCAAAGTTCTTTCTTGGGCCTCAGAAGATCCTAAATTGTTACAAAAGTAGCTAATCTGATTGCCCACAAACCGAAGATGCTCCCTGATTGTAGATCACTCATCAAAGCAGAGCCTGCTGAAGTGTAGAAGTGTGGTCCCAATGTGGCATGCGCAAGGGACCAATATTGTTGTAAATGGGGACAGGTTCTGGACCTCTGTCTCCAAAGACTTAATATTCAAGCTTCCCACTGTCCGTGGTGGACCAGGTTCACAACAATTTCAGCCCCCTTGGCACAAGATTCTAATCTCAAAAAGGCCTTTATGTACAGAGACCTTTTGCAGGTGTTCCTGAGAGTTTTGAAAGAATACATTTAAAAAATATACTATTTTGGGGAATTTGCAACAAAGTTTCACTAATATAAAATTGTCATTGGGATCCCGATGAGAGTGGCTGATATAAAATTACAGCCCCTTGCTCCATATTTTTCACACAACTGGGTGATATTTGAAGCTGAAAATTATATAGCGAGTACGTGGACAGTCAGAACAGATTGAATTGCTTGATTAAAGTAGAGAAATGAGTCTCTCAGTATACACATATAGATTCCATAGTTCCAGTGATTGCCTTGAAAACACAACAACATGTCACCTAAAAGAGGAACGACTTGCATTTATATTTCAGGAACTCAGGTTGTCCAAAGCACTTTGTAGCCAATGCAATATTAATGAAGAGGAACGATTGTTGTAAGGTAGGAATAGCTCAGTTTAAGACAACAAGATCCCACAAACAGCAGTGCACTACTAGGTCAAATTAGTTATCTTAGTGATGACAGTTGGTAATAATCAGGATATCACAGAGGACTGCTTTTCAATATAATACTGGCATGGAATCTTTTATCTACACCTGAAAGAACAGACGGAGAGGGTTTTTTAATGTCACAGCAAATGGTACGCTTCCAAAAGTACAGCTCTTCCCCGGTTACACAGTGAATGGTCAGCCTAGAAAATGTGCTCAATCTCTGGAGCGGCACAAACTATTGACTCTATCAATTGAAAAAGAACTGGCAACAATTTTCTTCACGCTTGGCTAAAATAAATCAGATGTACTGTGTGTTCCCAAATGAGGAACTTTAATTGCAGCCCTGAAAATGGCATTGCAATTTATGACAACAAAAGCCAGCATCCGATGCTTTCACCCTGCGGAGCTAAATGTCAGTAGACATCTTAGCTGATATTATCAGCCATCATCAACGATAATATTTACTCCATTTTAAATTGCAACGGTTATCTCAGAAGTTTGCTAATCATAAATGTGCCAGAGCATAAAAACATAGAAACATAGAAAATAGGTGCAGGAGTAAGCCATTCGGCCCTTCGAGCCTGCACCGCCATTCAATACGATCATGGCTGATCATCCAACTCAGTATCCTGTACCTGCCTTCTCTCCATACCCCCTGATCCCATTAGCCACAAGGGCCACATCTAACTCCCTCTTAAATATAGCTAATGAACTGGCCTCAACTACTTTCTGTGGCAGAGAATTCCACAGATTCACCACTCTGAGTGAAAAGAAAAATTCTCATCTCGGTCCTAAAACACTTCCCCCTTATCCTTAAACTGTGATCCCTTGTTCTGGACTTCCCCAACATCGGGAACAATCTTCTTGCATCTAGCCTGTCCAACCCCTTAAGAATTTTGTACGTTCCTATAAGATCCCCCCTCAATCTTCCAAATTCTAGCGAGTACAAGCCGAGTCTATCCAGTCTTTCTCCATATGAAAGTCCTGCCATCCCAGGAATCAGTCTGGTGAACCTTCTCTGTACTCCCTCTATGGCAAGAATGCCTTTCCTCAGATTAGGAGACTAAAACAGTACGCAATACTCCAGGTGTGGTCCCACCAAGGCCTTGTACAACTGCAGTAGAACCTCCCTGCTCCTATACTCAAATCCTTTTGCTATGAATGCTAACATACCATTCGCTTTCTTCATTGCCTGCTGCACCTGCATGCCTACTTTCAATGACTGGTGTACCATGACACCCAGGTCTCGTTGCATCTCCCCCTTTCCTAATCGGCCGCCATTCAGATAATAGCCTACATTCCTGTTCTTGCCACGAAAGTGGATAACCTCACATTTATCCACATTATACTGCATCTGCCATGCATTTGCCCACTCACCCAGCCTATCCAAGTCACCTTGCAGCCTCCTAGCATCCTCCTCACAGCTAACACTGCCCCCCAGCTTCACGGTATCCGCAAACTTGGAGATGTTGCATTCAATTCCCTCATCCAGATCATTAATATATATTGTAAATAGCTGGGGTCCCAGCACTGAGCCTTGCAGTACCCCACTAGTCACTGCCTGACATTCTGAAAAGGACCCGTTTACTCTACTCTTTCCTTCCTAACTGCCAGCCAGTTCTCTATCCACATCAATACTGAACCCCCAATACCGTGTGCTTTAAATTTGCATACTAATCTCTTATGTGGGACCTTGTCAAAAGCCTTCTGAAAGTCCAGATATATCACATCCACTGGTTCTCCCTTATCCACTCTATTTGTTACATCCTCGAAAAATTCTATAAGATTCGTCAGACATGATTTATCTTTCATAAATCCATGCTGACTTTGTCCAATAATTTCACCACTTTCCAAATGTGCTGCTATCCCATCTTTAATAACTGACTCTAGCATTTTCCCCACTACCGATGTTAGACTAACTGGTCTGTAATTCCCCGTTTTCTCTCTCCCTCCCTTTTTAAAAAGTGGGGTTACATTAGCTACCCTCCAATCCTCAGGAACTACTCCAGAATCTAAAGAGTTTTGAAAAATTATCACTATTGCATCCACTATTTCTGGGGCTACTTCCTTAAGCACTCTGGGATGCAGTCTATCTGGCCCTGGGGATTTATCAGCCTTTAATCCATTCAATTTATCTAACATCACTTCCCGACTAACCTGGATTTCACTCAGTTCCTCAATCTCATTTGACCCCCGGTCCGCTGCTCTTTCCGGCAGATTATTTATGTCTTCCTTAGTGAAGACAGAATCAAAGTAGTTATTCAATTGGTCTGCCATGTCCTTGTTCCCCATGATCAATTCACCTGTTTCTGACTGCAAGGGACCTACATTTGTTTCAACTAATTTTTTTCTCTTCACATATCTATTTGCACATATCTATTTGCAGTCAGTATCACATATCTATTTGCAGTCAGTTTGTAAGTTCCCTGCCAGTTTTCTTTCATAATCTATTTTCCCTTTCCTATTCAAGCCCTTTGTCCTCCACTGCTGGACTTTCTTCCAGTCCTCTGGTAGGCTGCTTTTTCTGGCGAATTTGTATGCTTCCTCTTTTGTTTTGATACTATCCCTGATTTCCCTTGTTATCCACGGATGCACTACCTTCCCTGATTTATTCTTTTGCCAAACTGGGATGAACAATTGTTGTAGTTCATCCATGCGGTCTTTAAATGCCTTCCATTGCATATCCACCGTCAACCCTTTAAGAATCAATTGCCAGTCTATCTTGGCCAATTCACGTCTCATACCCTCAAAGTTACCTTTCATTAAGTTCAGAACCCTTGTTTCTGAATTAACTATGTCACTCTCCATCCTAATGAAGAACTCAACCATATTATGGTCACTCTTGCCGAAGAGGCCACGCACAACAAGACTGCTAGCTAACCCTTCCTCATTACTCAATACCCAGTCTAGAATAGCCTGCTCTCTCGTTGGTTCCTCTACATGTTGGTTTAGAAAACTATCACGCATACATTCCAAGAAATCCTCTTGGAATCAGCATTCCTGCCAATTTGATTCACCCAATCTATATGTAGATTAAAGTCACCCTTTATAACAGTTTTACCTTTGTTGCACGCATTTCTAATTTCCTGTTTGATGCCATCCCCAACTCCACTACTACTGTTAGGTGGCCTGTACACAACTCCCGCTAGTGTTTTCTGTCCCTTAGTGTTTCACAGCTCTACCTTTATCAATTTCACATCCTCCAAGCTATTGTCCTTCCTTTCTATTGCGTTAATCTTTTATCTGACCATCAACGCTACCCCACCTCCTTTTCCTTTCTGCCTATCCCCCCTGAATATTGAATATCACTGGATGTTCAGCTGCCAGCCTTGGTCACCCTGGAGCCATGTCTCCGTGATCCCAACTATATCATATTCATTGATAACTATCTGCACATTCAATTCATCCACCTTATTATAAATGCTCCTTGCATTGAGACACAAAGCCTTCAGGCTTGTTTTTACAACACTCTTACCCCTTATACAATTATGTTGAAAAGTGGCCCTTTTTGATTCTTGCCCTGGATTTGTCTGCCTGCCACTTTTACTTTTCACCTTGCTACCTATTGCTTCTGCCCTCATTTTACACCCCTCTGTCTCTCTGCTCATGCTCTAATCCCCTTGGGGATGCTCCCATCCCCATGGAAAAACAACCAGTAGTCAGCTTATTCCTCTAAACTAAATGTGGCTATCATGAGTACATGTCATATTTTCCTTATAAGAGTCCGAGTGCACATATAGGGTAAAAATTACTAATCCATTTCACCCTATTTTTGCTTGGTTTCCTGAAAACTAAATAAATATCTGGAGCAAAAAAAGATTGTTTTCAGCATTGACGGAATGGGATGTTTCCATTCTAGAAAACAATAGCAGGCCTTAGGTCAACATTTCAATCTGCTGAATGCAACCAAAATCCGGAGATGATTTGTCTTTATAGGCTTGAAGGGAAAATAAAAAGAACATGTCCATCAAGTATTCAATTCATCAGAAGGCGCAAATGACACTGAGTTACCAAGGGCGATGTCTTAAAAAATGGAACAGGAGAGAAACAATCATCTTGTGTCGGGATAATAACACTCAATTCTATCTTTTATGATTCCATTTCCAACCACTCAGAAACTTCAAATACTGCCTTCAAAATGACCATCTTTCTGGGGGGTTTTCTGGTCTATTTATTTAGCTCACATTTTTGAAAAAAACATCATCAATCCTTTTGATTTGAGGTAATTGCTGAGAGTGAAATGAAAGGTAAAATGCAGTTTTATTTCACGTGCCTCCTTTTATTTAGATCATATGCCACATTTCAGTGAGAGGAAACAGCAATTTGCAGTATTTTTAACGCATTTATAAAGTTAATGGTGCAGCTGATGGTTGGGTTTGTGGGCAGGGTGATTAATAGAACAATATTCTTCTTTATAATTTGAAGACTGCACTGCATCAGGAAAGAGTAAGTTATCTCATACTCAGTGGTCAGGAACAAAAATGATAAAAATATACTGCAATGAAATGAGTCATTTGATCTATGCTAGTGATTATCCTCCAAAAGCATCTCCTCCCACTTCTCTTCATCTAACTTTATCAGCATAACCTCTTCTTTCCTCCACAAGCACTTGTCTAATTTCCATTTGTAGCTTCTGTGTTATCTGTCTTAGATCCTCCTTGTGTCACAAGTTTCTCATTATTTCATGCTCTGGGCAAAAAAGCTCCTCTTGGACAATAATAGTAATAGGAGTAGAGTGTAAATGGACTCTCGGCTCACTGAAATGTGGCCAACAATGTTACATACATGGGGCTAATTATGTGCTCCGCGATGATGAGGTTTACAAAGTTTTCAGTGTTTACAACATACATAATCTGGTTCAGATATATCTGACATCAAGCTGATTAAAAACCCCAGCCTCAAAGCAAGTAATTAAGATATAATTAATATAAATAGGTATTCCATCAGTTGAATTTCTGTAGAAATATTGATGATAATATCGACTTCAGCTGGGCTTGTGCTGTTCAATAAAAAAAGACACAAAATGCTGGAGTAACTCAGTGGATCAGGCAGCATGTCTGGAGAATATGGATAGGTGATGTTTCGATCATGTGCCTTCTTCAGAAGAAGGGTCACGACCCAAAACATCACCTATCCATGTTCGCCAGAAAAGCTGCCTGGCCTGCTGAGTTACTCCACCACTTTGTCTGTTTTTGCAAACCAGTATTTGTAGTTCCTTGTTTCTACATTTGAGCTTTTACATGTTTTTAAATGTTTATTAAATCTGTTTATTAAATGCAAAACATGCATCAAGCCTTTTCCCCATTGTAAGCAGCTGCTAATGCGAATGCAGTCTCTGAGCTCAGGCTGGCGTGCATATCAGTTTTACTTTAGTTTAGAGATACAGCATGGAAACAGGCCCTTGGACCCACCAAGTCCATGCTGATCATCAATCACCGGTACACTAGTTCTACAGTACGTCCTACACATTAGGGGCAATTTACAGAAGCTAATTAACCTACAGACTTTGGGATGTGGGAGGAAACCAGAGCATCCCGAGGAAACCCATGCAGTCACGGGGAGAATGTTCAAACTACGCACAGTTAGCATCCGAGGTCAGGATTGAACCCGGGTCTGTGACGCTGTGAGGCAGCAGCTCCACTGCTGCGCCACTGTGCTGCCCTATTTCAAGAGTTTAAACCATTTGATCACAGGCTGCTCTGCAAAAGGCAGTAGTTATCTAGAAGTCTTGGATATCTTTACACACTGACAGGCCTATAGACTCCATCTCATGTACAAATAAACGTCCTTTTCTCTTCTTTCAGGCGCTTCTTCACCGCAAAAATTCAGGAACAGAGAACAAAATGCTGCATTCCATTTTAATCACTTTGCTTTAACAGCAAAACCTTTCACAGTTCATCTGGTCCTCGTCTGGCCTTTAGCTCTGAGATTATTTGGATGAAGCTCAGTGCATGAATCAGGCATTAACATCATGAAATCAGTTGACTTGCATGAGAATACATTTGTAAATTAAACCCTTGCATCATTTTCTGGATGAAGGACCTTTCTCATTCCATTAGTAAAATTGACTTAAAAAAACATGAAAAAATAGTTTTTTGAGAAAAGAGATGCAGATTATTCAGTAAGATTTGGACACTGATAATATTTTAATGATTTGAATTAGATCTTATAAAAGGGCAGCAAATTACATTTTAAGTATTGTGATCAGCCAAATGGAATTATGAACAGACTGCTTCAAAGCTAAGGTGTACAGCTTACAAAGCAGTAAATTCAGGTCATCTGCAAGAGGTCCACAATGCTGAACTCCACAAAACAATCAAAGCCACCTTGGTTGGCAGTTCCTCCTGACTAAGACCATCAGGAAGAAGAAAACATGAAAGCTTTGGGTGAGGTGGGGAACAAAAGGAAGGAGCAATGGGCATGCTGAAACTACAGCAAGGAAGAAAAGTTGAACGAAATGAAAAGGAAGCTGCCACAAACTGTTGAGCTATATGGAGGTGTGCTCAGATCTATAAAGTGTGGCAGATGCATTCCTTGTTACTGTCATTGTGGCAACCAATAAAGTCCATCTTTGCCTTGAAGTAAACAATGTAACACAATAAGGTTCTGTAATATTACTGCAAGTGACAATAGTGTATAATGTAAACTGCCTTAAAATGAATGCACATGCAATTTATGTCAGGCCAGATTAGTGCAGAATTTTTAAGTAGCTATTCTTTTCTCTTATCTTTCTGATTTAGCTCCAGCAGCGAGCAGAGTGCTGATAGCTAGAGAAGACCAAACTCTCACAAAACTAATTTTTGCAACCAGCTCAGCCAATTTACAGGAGATAAGTTGTTGTTATGTTGCATGTTTATTTATACATTTCTGAAATTGTTGCATCAAAAATAGACCATTCAAAATAAACTAGAAGACTCAATATGATGGTTTCTGATTTTTTTTTTCTCCCTGGTAATAAATGCTGTTAGTGGTCAATGTGAAAGATAAAACCTAAGAGCTACTGTATGAAGTGGTCAGCAACATTACTATAGTTTAAATATTCCTTTAGTGGTTATAAATTTGCCTGAATATAAGAGCTATGTGAACACAACTTCTTGGAAGCATCATGCTCTATCACATATTAACGCTTTATGCAAAGAGATTATTTTGACAAACTTTGTTATTGTACGTCTACAAATGCAAATGAGACAAATATTAAAATATATATGAACAATGGTGTTCAGGATTTAAAAAAAAAATCTAACTTTGTTTGTATTAAGTGGAAACTTATTCACATGAAAAGTTAAAAAAACAGATATAGTTGGCACTACCCATCAAGTTAAGCAGCATTTGATGAGGGGGTGCAGAGTTAATTTTAGTTTTAGAGATACAGCGCGGAAATTTTAAACACGGTCAGTTTTTCGGAGCCCTGCACGATGTCGGGACCAGCTCCGCACAACTTCATACGGCTCCGGTGATTGAAGTGGGACCGGCCCCGCGAGGCCGTAGGGCTCAAGCGACCACGTTAGGTTGCGCTTGCCGCATGCAGGCGCATGCTGGTGGGACCGGCCCTTTAGGCCGCGCTTGCCGCATGGAGTCACATGCTCGTGGGACAGGCCCTATAGTGTTTTACTTTGTAGTGGTGAGCCACAAAGTTAAATATACAAGTAATGTAACATTTTGATAGGTGAAGCACTTACAAGAAAGCCTAAGATTTTTAAGAAAGAACTGCAGATGCTGGAAAAATCGAAGGTAGACAAAAATGCTGGAGAAACTCAGCGGGTGAGGTAGCATCTATGGGGCGAAGGAATAGGTGACGTTTCGGGTCGAGACCCTTTGCTTAGTCTGTAAATGGAAAATTGATTTTAATCTCAGGAAATTATCTCCCTTTCCTCAGGGAAAGTAATTAAATTGTTTATTTTTCTCTGTGGATCTAGATAAGTATTATATATCTCCCATAATGGCATCCCATAATGACACTCAGTTGTTCACAATATACATATATCAATAAGTTGATGAGAAGTAATATTTTTAGGTTAGTTGATGACACCTAAACTAATGGGATTGTGAGTTATGAGGAATACAACTCTTTAAGGTGATTTAGACAAGTTGATTATGTGGGCAAATGCATGACAGATGGAACATAACTTACAGAAATGCGATGTTATCCACTTTGACAGGAAAGACTGAATGATAGAGCATTAAAAAGTGTTGATGTGCAAAGGAATCTGTATGTTCTTGTGCACCAGTTACTGATGGTAAACATGCTGATGCAACAAGCAGTTAAGGCAAAGGGTTTGTTGGCCTTCATTGCAAGTGGTTTTGAGTGCAGGAGCAAGGATATCTGACCACACTTATGAAGATTCTTGGTGAGACCACACCTGGAATAATGTATTCTCCACCATTACGTTTTCTTTTAACCTTGGAAAGGATCATACCAGGAACAAAGGTTCACCAGACTAATTTCTGGGACAGCAGGAATGTCTCATGGAGAGTGATTGGATGAACTCTATTCTCTGACATTGAGAAGACTACGAGGCAATACACAAGATTCTGTCAGGGCTATACACACTGATGCAGGGTAAATGATTGCTAGGTGGGTGGTGGGAGGAAGGAGTGTTTGAACCAGGAGACATAGTCTCAGAGTAGGTGGTAAGACATTAATGCTGAAATGAGGATATAATTCTTCAGTCAGAAATCTATAGTACAGAAAGGTATGGAAGCGAATTCACTGAATGTATTTAAAGAGACATGTGGATTTCTAGACACAAGGTTGTCATAGCTATGAGGGAAGAGCAGGAATGTGGTATGTGAACATTAAATGGCAGAGGATGATCAAAGGGCTGTACAACCTCCTACTGTTTTTTTCCCCAATGTTTCTGTTTCAAATCAGCATCTTTAAGATTTAAACATTTACATGAACTTTTCAGTCAGTTTTTTTTGTGAATATTTAAATATTTAAACAGTGATTGCATTTGATAAAGTGCTTGAGGAGTTGTTCGATCTACCAGCGTGAAGTAGATGAATCAACATCAATGGTGATGAACAGAGGGGGGGGAGGGGGGAGAGAGAGAGGAGAGAGAGAGAGAGAGGGGGAGGGGGGGAGGAGAGAGAGAGAGGGAGAGGGGAGAGAGAGGAGAGAGAGGAGAGAGAGAGGAGAGAGAGGAGAGAGAGGAGAGAGAGAGAGAGGGAGAGAGAGGGAGGAGAGAGGGAGAGAGAGAGAGAGGGAGGAGAGAGACGGGGAGAGGGAGAGAGAGAGAGAGAGAGGGGGGAGGAGAGAGAGAGAGAGAGAGAGAGGGGAGAGAGAGAGAGAGAGAGAGAGAGCGCTCTTTGATGGAGTAAAACTGGCATAACTACAGGGATAAGGTGTAAACAAGGTTAATTGGTCAATGGGTGAATGGGAGAAGTTAGGGAGCACAAATGTAAACAAAAGAATGTAGGAATAGCAAAATACAAAGAAGGATGATGTGCCTGGCAAGTCAGGGAGATTCCCAGCCCTCCAGTCCTCAAAACAGAAAGGGTGAAAAATAAGAATAAAAAAGAGACCCAATAAACAGTAGGATTAGTTTGGCAATTTGGCATGGAAACAGGCCCTTCGGCCCACCGAGTCCAGGCCGACCAATAATCACCCATAATTTAGATCTATCTATCCTCCACACAAGGCACAATTTACAGAAGCCAAATAATCTCCAAACCTACACATCTATGGAATGTAGGAGGAAACCGGTGTACTCAGAGAAAACCCATACGGTCACACGGAGAATGTACAAACTCCATGCAGACAGCACCCATAGTCAGGATTGAACCTGCGTCTCTGGTGCTGTAAGGCAGCAATACTATCGCTGCACCACTGTTGGAATATTGAGCTGTTGAAGGAACTGTTGAAGCGGGCTCTCTCTACCAACTTTCTCTGATTGGGGATGATCACACTGAATGGCAGTGCTGGCTCGAAGGGCCGAATGGCCTACTCCTGCACCTATTGTCTATTGTCTCCGTTTCATAGTCTGCAGAAAGTCCAGACCTTAAACGGATGCCATCTGTCAATGTCTTTACATAGATGCTGTCTAGCCCGCTGAGTTCCTCCAGCAGATTAAAACAATCAACAAGCTAAGCCAATGTCACAGATGGATGACCATTACAGACAAATAAATCAAGTTACCTGGAGTTGTAGAATTCAGTAATATCTCAAGAAAGTTGCAATATGCCCAGATGGATGATGAGGCTGTTCCTCAAGGTATTGCAACAGTAAAGTAAACGACAGACCAATATGTCAGAGGAGAAGTATGATGAAGATTAAAGTGACAGTAAAGGAAAGAGCAGACAGCACACAGGTGCTCCACAAAGTGGTTACACAATCCACCCCATGTATTTCACACACACTTCTGCTTGCTTAACACAGAGCTGCAAATGTGCTGACTCATGGAAAGGTGCAGCTCTAATAAAGGGATCCCTGAATGGCAGTCCAATATTTGGAGTAGCATCATCTGCTGTTGGGGGTGAAGTAATGGGGCCTGCCTCTCCCAAGTTAGTTTCCTTGAGCTTGAAGCAGGCCACCATGCCCAGTGTGGCAAATGGTCCAGAGTCCACAATGTCAGCAGCAGCATCTACTCACTGATGTAATCTGCAAGTTAGTTCACCAAATCCTCAATCTATAACGAGCCTGCCTGCAGTAATGTTTTAAAGCAATAACAATTACGGGAGATGATTTTCAACATTAAAAAAATAATCTTCCAGGGAAAATGATTTCCCCAGGCAAGCACAGCGCACAACTTATTGTATGATGAGCTCTTTGTTGTACTGTGAAATAAAAATGATGGTTGTAAATCACAAACTTTTGATTCAGAAACATGGAATTGCAGATGCTGATTTACAAAGGAAAAACACAAAGTGCTGGAGTAAATCAGAGGATCAGGCAGCATCTGGTGATGTTATATGTCGGGACACTTCCTCAGAGAGTCTGAAGAAGGGTCCCGATCTGAAAGTTCATCTATCCATGTTCTCCAAGGATGCTGCCTGACCCGCTGAGTTACTTCACCATTTTGTGTCATGACCTTTGATCCAGTTTCTGCTGTTGAATAAATGACACATCGCAAGCATCAGCGGCAGCATTATGTGCAACTGGGAATGATATCAGCATTAAGGTGAATTGTAACAGGATGAGCTTGATCCAATTTCCTGAACTCCAAGAAATGTGCGTGAATGCCGCAAAACATGCAAACTCATTTACTGTGGGCGTTTTGCAACTAAAAACAAGTTTTCACTCACACAATCCTCCAGATTCAGCTTCACCAATTTATCCTCTTGGCTGTAATTCCTCATCCCTGGGAAGATTCTAGTGAACCTTTTCTGCATTCTCTCCAGAACCTTCATGTACTTTCTAAATTATGGAGCCAAGAATCAGAACTGATTTTTCCAAGAAATTATGCTCAATGCCCCTATTTGTAAAACAGAGTCTCCCATATGCTATAACTGCTTTGTTAACCAATACTGGCACATTCAAAGATGTGTTTAGTTTAGAGATGCAGCATCGAAACAGGCCTTCTGTCTATCCATGCCGACCACTAATCACCTAATCATACAAGTTCTATGTTATCATACTTTCGCATCCACTCCCTATATATTAAGGACAAATTTACAAGAGGCCAATTAACATATACACCTTTTCATATCTTTGGGAGAGGGAGAAAACCAGAACACCCCAGAGGAATCCCACGCAATCACAGGGCGAACGTGCTTGACTCTACACAGACAGCACCCAAAGCCAGGATCGAACCCAGGTCCCTTGCGCTGTCATATTAAAATAGTTTTATGTAATAATTCTTGGGATTGACAGATATGAGTACAAAACACATCAAAAAATGTCAATATCAGAGATTTGTATTGGTAGCCTAAAGCTAACATGGTGTTTTGTATTATTTGATTAAAATATTTTCAAAGCAAATTAACTGAAAATAACTGCAATTTTTCCTAAATAATGCAATGACTCCAAATCATTAAATGGGAAGCAGTAGCACCAGGTGGACATTGGGATGGCCCCAGTTTGTATTATAAGACAAGGTTAAAATATGACCAAGATTTAGTTTTAAATACAAATGTGTAGTAATAACTACATCACATAGATCCATTATAGATCAAATTATATTACAATATAAACTGATTTCATGACTGAGTGTTGCAGGTTATACACATGCTTTAAAATATATCTCCTACTAGTCTAGTTTCATCAAGAGAATTTGGAGAAAAAAAACATGAAATAGCTGACAATGTACAATACCATATTCTACATCAATTGGGAAGCAATAATAATAAGACAATCAGAGAACAACGGAAGCATGCCAGGGCAGGCTCAGTGAGATATTAGTGTTTGTCCTAAGGGCAACAGATTGGGAATGAAAAATCAAATTTGTATTTTGCCTGATTGGGCGTGCCTGTGTCACTCGGGCAAAGGAGCTGCTGCCTCTTGCTGCTTCCACCCCACCTTCAGGTAGGGGTATTTCAACATACACATCTTTTTAGTTGAACTAATAAAAAGGTGTGGTTTTGACAAGTGCAACCAATGTCTACTATCACAGGGCAACCTATACTTGTGGAGTGTGTTCATAGGAAGACTTTAAACAAGCATTTAATTCCCAATTTTCAGGCCTTGATACTCTTTCTGGGGAAGGTATAGAGGACTTTTCAACCAGTACAAATATGGTCAGTGGCCCACTTCCAGTGTGTGATAAGGAATACCAAAAATTTGAAACATCCCAAAATCGAAGAAGAATTGGCATGGCATTGTCAATTCTTGAGTTCAAGATTCAAGAGATTTTATTGTCACGTGTCCCAGATAGGACAATTAAATTCTTGCTTTGCTTCAGCACAACAGAATATAGTAGGCATAAATATAGACCAGTGTGTCCATATACAATTGAATATATATACACACACACACGTAAATAAATAAACGGATAAAGTACAAAGGGCTATTAATGTTCAGAGTTTTGTACGAGTTGAGTTTAGTAGCCTGATGGCTGTGGAGAAGCGGCTATTCTTGAACCTGGATGTTGCAGATTTCAGGCTCCTGTTCCTTCTACGTGAGAGCAGCGGGGAGATGAGTGTGTGGCCAGGATGGTGTGGCAGCCGATGATGCTGACAGCCTTTTTGAGGCAGCGGCTGCGGTAGATCCCCTCGATGGTAGGGAAGTCCGAGCCGATGATGGATTGGGCAGTGTGTACAACTTTTTGTAGTCTTTCCCGTTCCTGGGTGCTCAAGTTGCCGAACCAAGCCACGATGCCCTGGGCGCTCAAGTTGCCGAACCAAGCCACGATGTAACCGGTCAGCATGCTCTCTACTGTGCACCTGTAGAAGTTCGAGAGAGTCCTCCTTGACATGCCGACTCTCCGTAATCTTCTCAGGAAGTAGAGGCGCTGATGTGCTTTCTTTATAATTGCATCCGTGTTCTCGGACCAGGAGAGATCTTTAGAGATATGCACACTGATATCTTTGCCGTGTTCCACTGTGTAAGAGTGCTACATAGGATCAATAATGCTTCAGTTTGAGTTTAGTTTATTGCCATGTGTACCAAGGTACAGTGAAAAGCTTTTGCTGCATGCTGACCAGTTGCAGAAAGACAATGCATGATTACAATCGATCCATTTACAGGGGATAGATACATGATAAGGGAATAACTTTAGTGCAAGATAAAGTGGTGTTTGTTGTCAAACGTCTATACTTTTTGCCTGATGGGAGAGGGGAGAAGAGGGAGTGGCCTGGGTGTGACTTGTCCTTGATTATGCTGCTGGCCTTGCCGATGCAGCGTGAGGAATAAATGGAGTCAATAGAACTGAGGTTGGTTTGTGTGCAATTTCTTGCCATCCTGGATGGAGCTGTTCCTAAACCAAGTTGTGATGCGTCCTGATAAAATGCTTTCTATGGTGCATCTGTAGAAGTTGATGAGACTTTTCGGGAACATGCCATCTAAGCAAGTAGAGTTGTTGGTGTGCCTTCTTGGTCATTATTTCAATATGGGTGGTCCAGAAAACGTTGTTGATATTGACACCTAGGAATTTGAAGTTTTCAACCATCTCTACTTTGGCACCATCACTGCAAAGTGGGGTACGTGTACCACTTTGCTTCCTGAAGTTGATCACTATCTCATTTAACTTGCTGGGTGTCTTCTCTGGTGATATTCTGCCAACCTGTATTGCAGCCATCTTTAGCTTATGCTTGTTTTGGGGGCTAGTTCCCTTCATTTTTCTCTTCAGCATATAAAAGGCATGCTCAATTGCATTCAGATCAGGTGATTCACTTGGCCACTCAACAATTGACCCTTTTTTAGCTTTGAAAAATTCCTTTGTTGCTTTAGCAGTATGTTTGGGATCATTGTCTTGCTGTAGAATGAACCGCCGGCCAATGAGCTTTGAGGTAGACAAAAATGCTGGCGGGTGAGGCAACATCTATGGAGCGAAGGAATAGGTGATATTTCGGGTTGAGACCCTTCTTCAGACTGATGTGGGAGCGGGGGTGGGGAGGGTGGAAAGGAGGGAGAAAGCAAGGACTACCTGAAATTGGAGAAGTCAATGTTCATACCGCTGCTCCTCCAATTTGCGGTGGGTCTCATTCTGGCCATGGAGCAGATTCAGAATGGGAGGGGGAGTTGAAGTACAGAGCCACTGGGAGATCAGGTTGGTTAATGCGACCTGAGCGGAGGTGTTGGGCGAAGCGATCACCAATACTGCCCTTGGTCTCACTGATGTAGAGCCGTTAGCACCTAAAACAGCGGCTGCAATAGATAAGGTTGGAGGAGGTGCAGGTGAACCTCTGCCGCACCTGGAACAACTGCTTGGGTCCATGGATGAAGTCGAGGGGGGAGGTAAAGTGACAAGTGTAGCATTTCCTGCGGTTGCAAGGGAAAGTACCAGGGGAGGGGATGGTTTGAGTGGGAAGGGACAAATTGACCAGGGATTTATGGTGGGAGCGGTCTCTGCGGAAAGCCGAAAGTGGAGGAGATGGGAAGATGTGGCCAGTGGTAGGATCCCGTTGGAGGTGGCGAAAATGTCGGAGGATTATCTGTTGAATCTGATGGCTGGTAGGGTGGAAGATGAGAAAAAGGGGGACTCTGTCCTTATTACGAGTGAGAGCGGAGCTATGGGATATAGAGGAGACCCTGGTGAGAGCCTCATCTATAGTAGAAGAGGGGAACCCACGTTCCCTAAAGAATGAGTACACCTCCGATGCCCTGGTTTGGAACACCTCATCCTGGGTGCAGATGCGGCGTAGACGGAGGAATTGGGAGTAGGGGATGGAGTCCTTACAGGAAGCAGGGTGGGAAGAAATGCAGCCCAGGTAGCCATGGGCGTCATTAGGTTTGTAGTAGATGTTGGTCAGTAGTCTATTACCTGCGATGGAGATAGTGAGGTCTAGCAACTGTAGGGAGATGACGGAAATGGTCCAGGTGAATTTGAGTGCCGGATGGAAGTTAGTGGTGAAATGGATGAAGTCAGTGAGTTCTGCATGGGTGCAGGAGGTAGCACCAATGCAGTCATCAATGTAGCGGAGGTAGAGTTCGGGGATAGGGCTATGGTATGCCTTCAACAAGGATTGTTCGACGTACCCAACAAAGAGGCAGGCACAGCTGGGGCCCATAAACGTGCCCATAGCTCACCCTGGATTTGGAGGAAATGAGAGGAGTCAAAGGAAAAGTTGTAGTTGGCAAGGACTCGCTCCGCGAGGTGGAGAGTATTAGTAGACTGGTTGGTTGGTTCTGCGGTCAAGGAAGAAACAGAGGGTTTTAAGACCCTCCTGGTGGGGGATGGAGGTGTAGAGTGACTGGACATCCATGGTGAAGATGAGGGAGTGGGGGGGGGCCTGGAAAACGGAAGTCGTGGAGGGGACGAAGAGTGTGTGAGTTGTGTGTTGGACATAGGTTGGGAGGGATTTGACCAGGAAGGAGAGGATGGAGTCGAAGTATGTGGAAATAAGTTTGGTGGGACAAGAACAAGCAGAAACAATGGGTCTGCCAGGACAAGGTTGGTGAATTTTGGGGCAAAGATAAAATCGGGCAATGCGGGGCTGGGGAACAATGAGGTTGGAGGCTTGGGAGGGCAGGGAGCCAGAAGTGATGAAGGCAGTGATAGTGTTTGAGATAATGGCCTGGTGCTAGTCTGTGGGGTCATGGTCCAAGGATAAGTAGGATGAGGTGTCTGAGAGTTAGCGCCTGGCCTCAGACCGGTAGAGATCAGTGCGCCAGACTACCACGGCACTCCCTCTGTCAGCAGGTTTGATCACCCAATCGGGGTTGTTGTAGAATGAGTGGAGGACTGTACATTCAGGGGAGGGGAGAGGTTAGAGTGAGAATGAGTTTTGAGGCATTTGTTTGAACTTGAGCAGATAGGAATGTGTCTATACACTTCAGAATTCATTATGCTACTACCATCAGCAGTTGTATCATCAATGGAGATAAGTGAGCCAGTACCTTCAGCAGCCATACATGCTCAGGCCATAACACCCCCACCACCGTGTTTCACAGATGAGATGGTATGCTTTGGATCTTGGGCAGTTCCTTCTCTCCTCCATACTTTGCTCTTACCATCACTCTGATATAAGTTAATCTTCATCTCATCTGTCCACAAGACCTTTTTCCAGAACTGTGGTTGCTCTTTTAAGTACTTAGCAAACTGTAATCTGGTCATCCTATTTTTGCGGCTAACCAGTGGTTTACATCTTGCAGTAGTGTAGCCTCTGTATTTCTGTTCATGAATTCTGCAGATAGTGGTCATTGACAAATTCACACCTGAAGAGTGTTTCTGATCTGTCGGACAGGTGTTGGAGGATTTTTCTTTATCTATCTATATTACTAAAAGTCTGTTCTTGACCGGCTTTGGCCATCTGTGCTGCGATTTCCGAGAGAACGCCGCAACCTGTGGCTGTCATTTTTGGCCACCTTGCTCAGAACCCCCCTCCGCCGCATGTGTGCCGAGGATTTTTTCCGTCGATTAAAAATGACAGAGATATTAATGTTTTTACAAAATTCCCCATTCTCTCTGCTGCCCCCGCTGGCGGCAGGGGGGAGGGACTATAAAACCAGGATGTGGTGTGCCACACAGTCTCTTCAAGATGGAGGAAGGCAGAGGGTCACGTTTCTCTGAGCTGTGAATAACACTGAACACATGTCTACTCAAATGTAAGTGCCCTTAGTGGTTATAAAATGCTTGCAAAAAGTGTCTCCATTGGTTCTAAAGCTTGCAAAAAAATGTCTATTGGTTCTAAAGCTTGCAAAAAAATGTCTATTGGTTCTAAAGCTAGCAAAAAGTGTCTCTATTGGTTCTAAAGCTTGCAAAAAGTGTCTCTATTGGTTCTAAAACTTGCAAAAATGTCTATTGCTTCTACAGCTTGCAAAACAATGTCTATTGGTTCTAAAGCTTGCAAAAAAATGTCTATTGGTTGTAATGCTTGCAAAAAAATGTCTATTGGTTCTAAAGCTTGCAAAAAAATGACGATTGGTTCTAAAGCTTGCAAAAAAATGTCTATTGGTTCTAAAACTTGCAAAACAAATGTCTATTGGTTCTCAAGCTTGCAAAAAATGTCTATTGGTTCTGAAGCTTGCAAAAAGTGTCTCTATTGGTTCTAAAGCTTGCAAAAAAAATGTCTATTGGTTCTAAAATGGTTCATACTAGCGCTCCAGAAAGCGCCACCCCCCCCCCCCCCTCCCCTCCCCTGGTTGGCTTGTCTTGGGTGTGGCGTGGGTGTGGCTTGAAGTTGAAAGGCACTACTTACTGCAAATGGTGGCTTGGGTGTGGCTTGGGTGTGGCTTGAAGTTGAAAGACACCACTTACTGCAAATGGTGGCATGAAGTTGAAAGGCACTACTTACTGCAAATCGTGGATTGGTTGCTTTGGCTTAAAGTTGAAAGGCACTACTTACTGCAAATGGTGGCTTGGGAGCTTTGGCTTGAAGTTGAAAGGCACTATTACTGTAAATGGTGGCTTGGGAGCTTTGATTTGAAGTTGAAAGGCACTACTTCCTGCAAATGATGGCTTGGGTGTGGCTTGAAGTTGAAAGGCACTACTTACTGCAAATAGGGGGCGTGGGTGCATTGGCTTGAAGTTGAAAGGCACTACTTACTGCAAATTGTGGCTTGAAGTTGAAAGGCACTACTTACTGCAAATGGTGGCTTGGGTGCTTTGGCTTGCAGTTGAAAGGCACTACTTACTACAAATGGTGGCTTGGGTGCAATGGCTTGAAGTTGAAAGGCACTACTTACTGAAAATGGTGGCATGAAGTTGAAAGGCACTACTTACTGCAAATGGTGGCTTGGGTGCTTTGGCTTGAAGTTGAAAGGCACTACTTGCTGCAAATGGTGGCTTGGGTGCTTTGGCTTGAAGTTGAAAGGCACTACTTACTGCAAATGGTGGCTTGGGAGCTTTGACTTGAAGTTGAAAGGCACTATTACTGTAAATGGTGGCTTGGGAGCTTTGACTTGAAGTTGAAAGGCACTACTTCCTGCAAATGATGGCTTGGGTGTGGCTTGAAGTTGAAAGGCACTACTTACTGCAAATAGGGGGCGTGGGTGCATTGGCTTGAAGTTGAAAGGCACTACTTACTGCAAATTGTGGCTTGAAGTTGAAAGGCACTACTTACTGCAAATGGTGGCTTGGGTGCTTTGGCTTGCAGTTGAAAGGCACTACTTACTACAAATGGTGGCTTGGGTGCAATGGCTTGAAGTTGAAAGGCACTACTTACTGCAAATTGTGGCATGAAGTTGAAAGGCACTACTTACTGCAAATGGTGGCTTGGGTGCTTTGGCTTGAAGTTGAAAGGCACTACTTACTGCAAATGGTGGCTTGGGAGCTTTGAAGTTGAAAGGCACTACTTCCTGCAAATGATGGCTTGGGTGTGGCTTGAAGTGGAAAGACACCACTTACTGCAAATGGTGGCATGAAGTTGAAAGGCACTACTTACTGCAAATGGAGGCTTGGGAGCTTTGGCTTGAAGTTGAAAGGCACTATTACTGCAAATGGTGGCATGAAGTTGAAAGGCACTACTTACTGCAAATTGTAGCTTGGGTGCTTTGGCATTAAGTTGAAAGGCACTGCAAATTGTGGCATGAGGTTGAAAGGCACTACTTACTGCAAGTGGTGGCTTGGGAGCTTTGGTTTGAAGTTGAAAGGCACTACTTACTGCAAATGGTGGCTTGGGTGCATTGTCTTGAAGTTGAAAGGCAGTACTGTAAATGCACTTACTTCCTGTTTGCACTGTATATTGATTTTGGATAAAACGCTGCCACTTACGGCTGTGATTTTTGGCCATCTTACTCAGTCCCCCTCCGCTGAGCAGATGCAGAGAATTCTTCCCATCAATGAAAAATAATTAGTTTTTTTTAAAAATGTTGAGAATCTCTCTCCTGTCAATCACTCCATGAAAGCCACACCTTTTCCGGTGGGGGGGGGGGGGGGGGGGGGGGGGTGGTGGAGGGGTTATAAAACCCAGAAAGGCGGGTGTGGCTCAGTCTCTGCAAGATGGAGGAGGGAGAGGTCAGGACTCGCTGTCTTTAGTGGCTTTGCACCGTACTTCAAATGGTATGAAACTGCACTTGAATTTGGTGGCCTTGCACCCTGCTAGAAGTGGTAAGAAACTGCACTTGAATTTGGTGGCCTTATACCCTGCTTGAAATAGAATTTCAAGGATTAGCCGTGAGTCAACTACCAGCCCACCAGCCGTGAGTGAGTGAGTTGCCAGCACAACAGGCTTGATCGACTGAGATGCCAGCCCAATAATCCATTTGGCACACAATTTGCATACTAGCCCTCTGGAAACCAGTCCCTTCAGCCCACAACACCCATACTAGTGCTCCAGAAAGCCCCCCCCCCCCCCCCCCCACCCCACTGGCCACCAATATTAGAATTGGTGGAGAGGTGGAATACCAGCCCTCCTGTGTGATGCTGGGATCCAACGGGTCCCACTTAGTCTAGTTATAGATATAATTCTTCTGTCATCAGCTGTGGAGGTCTTCCTTGGCCTGCAAGTCCCTTTTCTATTAGTAAGCTCACCAGTGCTCTCTTTCTCCTTAATGATGTTCCAAACAGTTGATTTTAGTATTCTTCCTAAGGTTTGGCTGATGTCTCTAACAGTTTTATTCTTGTTTCTCAGTCTCATCACAACTCAGGTCCTCATGTTGATAAACAGCAAATAAAAGTTTCCAAAGGTAATGGAAACACTGGAGGAAAGACTTAGTGCTGAGAGCTCTCTTATACCTGCATGAAGGAGGCATTTAAACACACCTGAGCAATTACAAACACCTGTGAAGCCATGTGCCCCAATCATTATGGTGCCCTGAAATGGGGGACTATGTATAAACACAGCTGTAATTTCTACATGCTAAAAACAAAATGTATAAAAATGGCCTTTAATAAAATCTGCCAATGTGCACTTTAACCACATGTGATTTTTTCTATTACAAATCTCAAATTGAGGAGTACAGAAGCAAATAACTAATGATGGGTCTTTGTCCCAAACATTATGGAGGGCACTGAACCTCTAGTGTATTTGCGTACATAACCATTATAGTATTTATTTGTTAAGTTTACTATTAATGGTCAATCCAAAAGCATTTCACAAATTGGCCTGTGAATCATTAATACATATTTTAAACGACCGTGGTCCCAGCACTGGTCCCTGTGGTCCCCAACAGGTTGCAGGTTTCCAAACCAAAAATCTTTATCTTACAGTACTTGCAATTTCCTGCAAACCCTCTATTCCATGAATAATGCCTATACTTGTAATTTACTTTCAAACCTATCAATCAAGACTCAAGGCATTAAGAAATGTGAGAGATTTCCTGTTCCTTGTATTCAAGGGAAAATATGCCAGAAATATGACAATATGTCTTTTCTCAGCCACCAAAATGCCCTTTAATTTTTTTAATAGATCAGTAAGCTGCATTCTTAAACAGAGCTGTTCAAATATGAGCACTTGCTGCTGTTATGTCTCCCATCTATTCAGAGACAGAATAGCTTTGAAGGTGATCACCGTCCGTGTACATGCTGCTGGTGAAAGGTGCATGTCCTGGTTTAAAGCTGGTGCATCGTGAGTTGTCACAGGAGCACCAAGATTTCATGCAAATGAGCTGAAATCACATCCAAGCACAAGATCAGCTTCCTGCACTCCAGTTAGTCAGTGTCCGCAGTGCAGAAGTTCCATCATTGCTGCATTGAAGCCGTTATCAGCCCCTGTGTGTTTAAATCACTCTTTCATGCAGTTTAAGTCAATAATATTAAGTAGCTTTCACTGACCAAAGATTTAACTTATGAAGATACTCTGTTCAGTTATATTTCTGAATCTGTGTGTACAGTTCTTTTTATTTTATTTAAACAGATTCATGAATAATTTGTCAGTAGGTTTCCTTGTGGGATTAGTTCACAAGAGGGTATGACTCAATGTTCTGTGATTTTGCAAAGAACTAAATACATTGATTTTTAAGTATATTAAAGATCAAATAAATACTCTTATGACATTGTTTAACCTTTCCATTAATGCTTTAAATTTGTCAAACATCAAGGCCGTTCCAAATAGTCCCAATTCTCATTCTAAGCCAGCTGAGTTGATGGCTATCTCTGCTTGAGAAAACTAATCAGATTTTGAAGAAATGGTCAGCTGTGGTTTATTCAGCTTCACTTAAGAACAGAGGTTGCAGACAGCAAGAGCATTAGCCTGGATATAATTATTGTAGATTTCATTTGTTTTTGATGAAGATGCAATATTAATACTTCCAATAATAATAAAATGGAAGGTTTGGAAAAACACAGAGAGAATATTTCTCACATAACATGCTGTAACTTCTCACTTTACTGTCTTCACATCATTTAAAATTGCTCCCACTTACACAGGGTTTGTTTGAATTATTGATACTTTTTCAGTCCAATGATAAACCATTTTCACTCTTCTACTTGCCGAGGTTGCCACATTATTGATTTAAGGTTGGAGCCACCAAAAAGCAGCTCTTGCACTATTGTCAAAAAGATACCAGTTAGAAAATTTAGCATTAAGAAGATATATGATGTCTTTATTTAATTTCTGAATTGTCTGATTGAAGGAGAGGGACTCACTCAAACATAGAGTTTAGTGGAGCTGTAAAATATCAAAAAGGTCCTCAAAACATTACTTTCTCCAATCATAAACTGATAATTATAATTTTCTGCTGACTAGTCTATTCCAAGATATACTGAGCAATGATGAGCACAAGGGAAATTATGGGATGGGAGGGTCATTGCAAGTGGTAAAGATGTCCATGCAATTACTGCTCTCCATAACACCTAGGAGTAATAGCAAACATTGGATTTGGAAGGATGTATTTTCCTTTGTTTACAGTTGGAGTTTGAGGATGAATGCAGAACAAGGATACAAAAGCAGCTAACACAGCTTAATTTGGTGACATGCTTAGTGGAGGAGGTGCGAGATTGAGGGTGCAGGGACAGAAAACATTTGGTTGTTGAGAAAAAGATTGTTCTTATTTTTGGTAACGATTTTGAAATAGCAGGTAGTTTCCTCTATTTTTTTGTTCCAATGGAAAAAGAGGGAAAAGCCAAATTTGGAAATTAAAGACCAGCAAATGCCAAAATCTGGAAAAAAACAAAACTATTTAAGGTAGAAACACTCTGCAGGTAAGGCAGTGTTCATGGAAATTAAAACTGATAAAGAGTCTTCTGCAGAGTCATGGCCATAGAGTCATGCAGCACGGAAACAGGCACTTCAGCCAAACTTGTCCATGATGACCAAGATGCCTGCATTTGGCTCACATCCCTCTAAACATTTCATATCCATGTAATTGTCTAAATGTTAGTCCAAGAATCTTCTGCTACCTGATCTGCAGAGTGTTTCTAGCCTTTTTTGTTAATGCCAAAACTATTGTTTGATCCATAGAATTAATGAGACCCCTCTTCTAAAATTATGGGTCTTGTAGTCTGAGTGGATTCATTTGTTACTACATGTATTGACTTAAAACAGTCTCCATTATGGCCCCTTATATTCTCTCATCTTTTCAAGGTGGATGCCCAAAACATCATAAACTATCTTTTTGCTTTAAAGTTGATTGCAGACCTGCTGTGTTTCTTGTTTTCGCACACTATCCAGCTGCAAATGGACCTCTGCGCGCAGAACCTGCATCATACTGAGGAGAGATGGTACGGTCTTGCAATCTCCCTTCAGAAGGAGAGCCCAGTCCCAACACCCCTCCATTGAATGTGAGTAGGGGGGACTGTTTAAGAATTTTATGCTAAACATTTCTTCCTTCAGTTACTGTGACTATTTTTCATGGGGTTTCCACATCTCTTCAGCACAGTAAATGTTGCCCAGTGAGAGAGCTTTTGCCAAAATTCACATCCACAATTGATAGTGTTGTCAGGAGAGAGGCCTCAGCACCGACCCCTGTTGCTAAGCAACAAGATGTAGCATGATCTAGTGCATTAACAGCAGCCGCATGCTGACATGCAACTCTTGGCTGAAAGGTGTGAACTTTCGCAACGGCATAAGGCCCTCGAGAATAAAGACTATGTTTAGTCATTTCCATTCTTCAGCTGGTCTTAAACTTGGCTTCAGATTTAGATTTTGAAAAATGTTTTACTTGGAGATGAAAACATGATCACACAAAAATGCTTAGAAATTCAAGGTTTGGTCAGTTGAAATCAAATCTGTGACCAATGTGAATGAAACCACAGCTACATTACAGCGACTGTACATAAGTGGAATTTCAATGTAGCACAGTGTTGGCAGTACATGTCATCAATTAATTTTTTTTCTTCTTGCCTTGGATAATTTATGTTGATTTTCAGTTCTCCCATGTTACCTTTTATTTCTATTCCCAGTGTACCTTCATTCTCAATGTTATGCTAATGCCAGTGCGAAAGTTCATACCTTTCAGCCGAGAGTTGCATGTCAACAAGCGACTGCTGTTAATGCACCTGAGGAGTCACACGAATGATAAGTAGTTGCATTCAGTCAACACATCCACTACCTGAAAAAACACTTGCATTTATTTAACAACTCCCGCACCCTTCAGATGTTCCAAAGTGGCTGTCCAGGTGTAATACCGCTGAGTGAAACCAAAAATCGTTTGACTCTTGTCTGTTATTCATTCTTCAAAATTCATAAGTATTTATGACTCAGTAGTTTTAATGAGCCCCAGTTGAAGACATTTATTTTAAGTTTGTTCTCAGTGAAATGAATGCAAAAGAACATTTGCAAAAACACAAAGTAATATTTCACGGCAGGTCATGAATTATTGGAAGAAGGAAGATCCCCAAAATGGGAGACAATCACTGTATAAAACTGAAGAAATTACTGAAATATTTGTAATGGAATAATAGTCATAGCATCATGCAGCATGCAAGCAAGGCCTTGAGCCCAGCTTATGTCCATGTCGACTAAGGTGTCCCACCTGCCAGTATTTGTCTCATATAGCTCTAAACCGTTCCTATCCACCTACCTGTCCAAATGTTTTTTAAATGTTGTGTGATGGTGTCCTCTCCCTCAGATGCCGCTCTGGTCCCCATCACTGGCAGACAGGCCAGAAAAGACCAGTCCTCAGCATCGTTAGTAACAGCTGGGTCCAATTAATTAACATCAGTTTGGCCACCTAAACTTTGTCAGCCTACTCCTTCTGACAGTGTGGGAGGGAACTGCAGATACTGGTTTACACCAAAGATGGACACAAAAAGCTGGAGTAACTCAACGGGACAGGCAGCATCTCTGGATAGAAGGAACGGGTGATGTTTTGTGTCGAGACCCTTCTTCAGACTCACAAGAAGGGTCTCCAAACGAAACATCACCCATTCCTTCTATCCAGAGATGATGCCTGTTCTAGAAACATAGAAGCATAGAAAATAGGTGCAGGAGGAGGCCATTTGGCCCTTCGAGACAGCACCGCCATTCATTGTGATCATGGCTGACAATCCACAATCAGTAACCCGTGCCTGCCTTCTCCTCATATCCCTTGATTTGAGTGCGGGGATGGGGAGAGAGAGCAGTGTTGCGGGGTATGGAAGAGACCCTGGTGCGAGCCTCATCTATGGTGGAGGAGGGGAACCCTCGTTCCCTGAAGAATGAGGACATTTCAGATGCCCTGGTGTGGAACGCCTCATCCTGGGAGCAGATGCGGCGTAGGTGGAGGAATTGGGAGTAGGGGATGGAGTCCTTACAGGAAGCAGGGTGGGAAGAAGTGTAGTCCAGATAGCCATGGGAGTCAGTGGGTTTATAATGGATGTCGGTCAGAAGTCTATCACCTGCGATGGAGATAGTGAGGTCAAGGAATGGTAGGGAAGTGTCGGAAATAGTCCAGGTGTATTTGAGTGCCGGATGGAAGTTGGTGGTGAAGTGAATGAAGTCAGTCAGTTGTGTGTGGGTGCAGGAGGTGGCCCCAAAGCAGTCGTCGATGTAACGGAGATAGAGGTCGGGGATGGGGCCCTGGTACGTATTGAACAAGGATTGTTCGACGTACCCGACAAAGAGGCAGGCGTAGCTGGGGCCCATGCGTGTGCCCTTAGCTACGCCTTGTATTTGGAGGAAATGGGAGGAGTCAAACGTGAAGTTATTGAGGGTAAGGACCAGCTCCGCTAGGTGGAGGAGAGTGTCAGTGGCTGGGTATAGGTTGCTCCTCTGGTCGAGGAAGAACCGGAGGGCTTTGAGGCCATCCTGGTGAGGGATGGAGGTGTAGAGTGACTGGACGTCCATGGTGAAAATGAGGGGGTGAGGGCCTAGAGAATTGAATGCGCGGAGGCGGCGGAGAGTGTCTGAGGTGTCTTGAACATAGGTAGGGAGGGATTTAACCAAGGGGGATAGGATGGAGTCAAGGTATGTGGAGATGAGTTCGGTAGGGCACGAACAGGCAGAGACAATGGGTCTTCCGGGACAGTCAGGTTTGTGGATTTTGGGGAGAAGGTAAAAACGGGCCGTGCGGGGCTGGGGAACGATGAGGTTGGAGGCTCGGTCGGGTAGGGCATTGGAGTTGATGAAGTCGGTGATGGTGCTAGAGATGGTGGCCTGGTGCTCGTCAGTGGGGTCATGGTCCAGGGGTAAGTAGGAGGAGGTGTCCGAGAGTTGGCGCATGGCCTCGTACAGTTGGAGGGCAGGGGGATCACAGAGAGGGGGCAGTTAGAGAGGAGGTTGTGAAACTGTCTCCGGAGAGAGGAGGAGAACTTCTTCACAGTAGGCATACCTTGAGGAGATATCGCAGTGGAGTAGACAAAGTGTTCAAGAAGGAACTGCAGATGCTGGAAAATCGAAGGTACACAAAAATGCTGGAGAAACTCAGCGGGTGCAGCAGCATCTATGGAGCGAAGGAAATAGGTAATGTTTCGGGCCGAAACCCTTCTTCAGACTGATAGGGGGTGGCGGGGAGAAGGAAGGAAAAAGGAGGAGGAGGAGCCCGAGGGCTGGGGGATGGGAGGAGACAGCCCGAGGGCTGAGGAAGGGGAGGAGACAGCAAGGGCTAACAAAATTGGGAGAATTCAATGTTCATGCCCGCAGGATGCAGACTCCCCAAGCGGAATATGAGGTGCTGTTCCTCCATTTTCCGGTGTTGCTCACTCTGGCCATGGAGGAGACCCAGGACAGATCCCTGCCCTCCAACTGTACGCTCTCTGTCCTGGGTCTCCTCCATTGCCAGAGTGAGCAACACCGGAAATTGGAGGAACAGCACCTCATATTCCGCTTGGGGAGTCTGCATCCTGCGGGCATGAACATTGAATTCTCCCAATTTTGTTAGCCCTTGCTGTCTCCTCCCCTTCCTCAGCCCTCGGGCTGTCTCCTCCCATCCCTCAGCCCTCGGGCTCCTCCTCCTCCTTTTTCCTTCCTTCTCCCCACCATCCCCTATCAGTCTGAGGAAGGGTTTCGGCCCGAAACGTTACCTATTTCCTTCGCTCCATAGATGCTGCTGCACCCGCTGAGTTTCTCCAGCATTTTTGTGTACCTTCAATTTTTCAGCATCTGCAGTTCCTTCTTGAACACAGGGCAAAAATGTAGATGGGTTGGTAAATTTGAGGACTATACCAAAATTGGTGGAGTTGTTGAGATTGAGGAAGACTGTCAAAGTATAGAGTGGGATATAGATCGTTATAGATATGCTTGGAGAAATGGCAGATGGAGTTTAAGCCAAGCAAATATAAGGATGAAAGTAAGGGAAAAATATGTAGTTAATGTCAAGTCAACAGCATTGATGTACAGAGGGATCTTGTGGTCCAAACATATAGCTCTCAATATTAGCCCAGCATTCTCTGTCCTACTCCTTCTGAAACCCAGGCATTCTAGCCAGAGTGGGGAGTGGGGAGTAGAGAGTGGAGAGCGGGGAGAGAAGAGCGGGGAGATGGGAAGGGAGTGAGATGAGGAGAGGGAGGAGAGGAGAGGGAGGAGAGGAGAGGGGAGGGAGGGGAGGGAGGAGAGGGGAGGGAGGAGAGCTGGGAGAGGGGAGTGAGGAGAGGGGAGTGGGGAGCCTTTCTGCTATCAAGTTTGAGGAAAACTGAACCACAGGGACAAACCTGAGACAACCAATGCCACTATGTGGTTAAGACTGGGCTAGTAAGAACAAGTCCTAGACAGCCAGCATCTCTACTAAATCTAAGACTGAGTGGCCGGGGAAATCTGAGATGCCAGTGCCTCTTCCTGCCCCTGAACAACTAGGGACTGCGCCAATAACGAGAGGCAAAATCTGAGCGACCAGAATGAGACAGAAACTGCCAAAGCTGCCACTTCAAGCCATAAGCTGAGACGCTAGGATAAGCCTGAGACTTCCATCGCCCGTTTTGAGGCAAGGGTGAACTGCAGGGAGAAGCCTGAGATCGCCACGCCTCCTTCTTTGGGACCAGGACTGAGCAGCCGGGACAAGCCCCCAAGATTGTCAAGTGCCACTGCACATGCACCCTGACAATGAGCGACAGTGCCCCCATATGGGCCTGGACTTTCTTGACACTGTAAATAAAACATATCACATGAGTTCACCCTTGTGCAAGTGTTGGTGTGGTCGAACCCAGCGTCGTCCCCGATGCCACAGTTGCTATAGTTTTAGCCTCAACTAACCCCTCCAGCAGCTTTTCCATATACCCAACACCTTCTGTGTGAAAAAGATGCCCCTCGGATTCCTATTAAATCGTTCCCCTCTCATTTTAAGCCTATTTCTCTATTGTTTTTTGCACGTAGCCAAATCTTAATTTAGCAAGATATAATATCTGGCAAGTTTTATTTTTCTGCCTCAGCATTTTATCCTCCATGCATTTATAATGATATGAAAATTCCTAAGAGATAGTGCACCTGAGTTAAAATAAAAAGTATATCACATTTCAAGCATAATGAAGAACTGATTATATAGAATCGTGCTGTCTGATATACTCTTTTCATCGCAATCATTGCTATTTTGTTTCACAGTGGTGAAATCTTTTTTAAAAAACAAGGTTACCTCTGAACAGAATATATTAGCTGCTGCTGATGTCAAGAATTATAAGAGCTAAGAGGTTTGAAACAGCATGGAACTTCAATTTGAAAACCTAACATCTTCTCAAAGAGTCTGGGCCATCAGTCCTCCAAATAATGGCTCCACATTTATGCTGGGAGCACACAAGACTGAATCAGTTGCAACATGTTGCAAAATGTGCCAAATTCCAGTAGTCTGAAAAATTCTACCAGATAATACCCCAAAATGTATCCCAGCTCTGATACTTTTGCATTGTCAGCCAGGATCAACAAACGCATCAGAAAGGCTGGCTCTGACCTGGGAGCAGTGTTTGATTTATGGGAGGTGGTCTTGGAGGGGTGGATGCTCCTCAAACTGTGAAGCATCCTGAACAATACAGCTCATCCCCTCCATGACACTGGTCAACCTTTCAGCAACAGACTGGTTCCACCAATATGCAGGTCAGAACGCCACAGGCGATCCTTCATCCCCGTGGCTATTAAACTTTACAACTCCTCCCCCTTCAGTCACGGAGTAGATTGAGACTGAGACTGACTCACCTATCCAGCACCCCCCCCTCCTCAATAATTGCACATCCCCCAAGCTTTTCCACGACATGTTAATTTCACGTTTCATGTATTTTGTGTTTTTTATGACTGTGGGCAGGTCAATTTCCCTCCTGGGATAAATAAAGTTCTATCATATCATATCGTATCGTTGACTTCAAGCCAACTGATTTAAAACATCACAGAACAGGCAACTTATATACTGATTTTATGAGGACAGTACTTAGGCTTTTCTCTGAGCCTTTCTTGATTGTATGGTTGAGAATGAGACTTTGCGTAAGAATATTCAAGGCAGGAGCTGGTGGGTGGTAGATGCTGGCCAGGGGTGGTGGTGGAGACAGATATGATTGTGGAACTTAAGATGCTGTCTGATAGGCAAATGGATATGTAGGGATTGGAGAAATATGGATCATGTTCAGGCAACGAAGATTAGTTTAAATAAGCATCATGTTCGACATGGAAATTGTGGGTTGAACGGCATGTTCCTGCGGTGTGCTGTTCTATATTCTCTGTTAAACCCTCACACCTTCCTCTGTAAACAGTGTTTTAAATGGAGTTAAATTAGCTGTATTCAGTGAACTTAATGAACTTAATGGATGCAATTGTTCTGCATAACACTCATTTAATTAGGTTGTTGGAGCCAAATGAGGTTTGAACGTAGGGCCTGAAACTGGATCTCAATCTTCAATGCAGCTTCTCAGGTTGCAATTCTGGTGTGCAGATTTATACAACGCCCTCAGGTGAATGAACAAAAATGTAGTCAGTCCCACAATGAAGCCCAAGCTGTTATTAGAATGGGAAGGAGCAGAAAGAAGAGAATCAGCGGGCCATGCCATCCCACTGTGTTCAGACAGCGTACCTCTTACCTTAAATTAAGCATGGACCATTAGATAAGACATCTTCGCTTTGCAAAATAGTTGTGAGTGGAAAACGCTAAGTGAAGCAGCTTCAATTGCAACCACAAAACAGCAAGAACAGCATTTCCTGTAGGCGTAGAGAAGAACCCTTTTGACGGTGCTACAGATATGAGAAACATCTTGCAGAACATTCCTCTGTTGGAAAGTGAAGACTTGGAAATGTGTATGTTAAACATAAGTTGTTGTACACTTAAACAAGAGGTTAATGACATAACATTAATAGCCATCTGGCCAATTGATCATTAACATATCCGATCATAACAGTCCATTGGTCAGTTTAGACCAGGAAGAATCTCAAACATTTTTCATAGAGGCAGTCCATAATATTAAGCAGAACACAAAGTGCTGCAGTAACAGAGGACAGGCAGTATCTGTGGAGGGAATACCTAGGCGATGTTTTGGGACAGGACCCTCCTTCAGATGACTGTAGTAGGGGGGAGAAAGCTGTAAAAGAGGTGGGGTCCGGACAAAGCCTGGCAAGTGATAGGTGGATGCAGGTGAGGGAGAGGGTTTAATTGGCAGATTAGCAGATTGGCAGAGTTTTGATTTCAATGAACAAGAGAATGCAACAGAAAATAACAGTACAGAAGATATCCAGGGTCACTGAAGTAAGGTGTGCTGGCCTTACAGGTCAGAATGGCTTAAGCATTTTCATAAATCCTATCAGACCAGATCACCAGTTGCAGCTCAGAGATCAGACCGAAAATGAAATCAACAGCTACTCCTATATTGTCTAAGAAAGGGAGGGAAGATTTTACCAGGTAGGAAGGTAAAGACTCTCACTATGGAACTAGGTTGGGTGATCAAGAAACATGTTGTAAACCATCATTATGGGTGGAATTTGAGGGCATCTCATCTCAAAAGAGTGTGGCCAAAGTCCATCAATATACACTGAAAATAGTTATGACCAGAACATGGAGACAGAATGTCATAGGTGACCATTTTCTGACTTGCAAATGGTCAGCAGAGGAGAGGAAATACACAAGTACAATGGGAAACAAAAATGGAGAATAAGGAGCAAGGCAGAGGTCATAAGGTCATAAGGAATAGTAGTAGAATTAGGCCATTCGGCCCATCAAGTCTACTCTGCCATTCAGTCATGGCTGGTCGATCTCTCCCTCCTAACCCCATTCTCCTGCCTTCTCCCCATAATCATTGACACCTGTACTAATCAAGAAATTGATTTCTTGGCCAAAAGGAGGACCAAGCGAGCGACAAAGATTGAAAGTCCTTAGAAAGATTCAAATTAGGAAACGTTATTAATGGATTTAATGGATTTGTGTTGCTTGAGAATATGTTGGTGGCACAGCGGTAGAGTTGCTGCCTTACAGCGCTTGCAGCGCCAGAGACCTGGGTTCGATCCCGACCAAGGGTGTGGTCTGTACGGAGTTTTTACGTTCTCCCCGTGACTGCGTGGGTTTTCTCCGAGATTTTCGGTTTCCTCCCACACTCGAAAGACATACGGATATGTAGGTTAATTGGCTTGGTGTATGCGTGAATTGTCCCTAGTAGTAGGATGGTGTTAACGTGTGGGGATCGCTGGTCGGTGCGGACTCGGTGGACCAATGGGCCTGTTTCCACGCTGTATCTCTAAACTAAACTAAAACTGGCCTGTTTCCATGCTGTATCTCTAAACTAAACTAAAACTAAATGTATGACCTCAATTACTGAGGAAATTAATGCTTATTAAGTCACGTTAAGTCTGCGGTTACAATGAATGCTTGGAAAATGCATGCCGTTCTCCTTGCCTTTCCTTTTCCCTCTTTTTCTATAAACATAGTTCCTCTCAGCCCTAGGAAATTGTGTTTGATTCTTACCTTGCATGTTGCTTGTGTAAAGTTTGCATGTTCTCCCAATGAATGGGGAGGGGACGGGGTTCCTGCAGATGCTCCAGTTTTCTCCTACATCCCAAAAATATGTTTTTCGATTAATAGGCCACTGTAAATTCCTCCTCAATGTAGATTGATGGGCAGAGGAATTAAAGGGATGTTGATGGGAATATGAGAAAGAATGAGAGGGGGAATTATATCAGTGCAATTGCTCCCAATGGAATTGGTCGCCTTCTGTGCCATTACTAGTAAAATAAAAAGATATACCAGAAATTGGAATTCGAAATTCTTTTTTTTAAATGTGCTCATAAAATAACTCACAGGATTTTATTTTTTTGCATTTCCTTAATATCTTTTCCCCAATCTGCTTTGTCCTGTCTCAGTGCTCATTTGTCCAGGATCTGCAGCTTGTCAGAAGAAATAGTGCTGACTATCAGTGAAGAAAACTGCAGCAAGGGCACTGAATGTCTGGCAGTGTGGGAGAACAGTACAGTCATGATCCTCAAAGCCACTGGCATTTCTCCTCTGTGGCGCTGAGACAATCCTATTAGACTGCTCTGACACCGTGCTCACTCCTCTGCAGGACGTTATCCAAATTGGGATGGCAGCAGACTGTTAGCTAAACATCAAGCATCGGTATGGCCACACAATTAAAACATTGAATAGCTGTTGCCAACACAACTATGGAAGTTGAAACATTGCCCATCAAGTTCAAGTTCAAGTTTGCGTTTATTGTCACTTAACCAACTAAAGTTCAGTGAAATTTGAGTTACCAAACAATCATACTAAGTGAAAAGAACACAATACACACATAAAATAAATATAACATAAACATCCACCACAGTGGAATCAACATTCCTCGCTGTGATGGAAGGCAATAAAGTTCAGTCATCTTCCTCTTTGTTCACCCGTGGTCGGGGCCTTGAACCCTTCGCCGTTGCCTATGGTCCGATATCCAAGCCCTCTCGTCGGGATGATTGGAACACTCGGACGTCGGGACGGATTGGAACACTCCGTGCATGGAGCTCCGAGTCGGCCACTTCTTACTGGAGACCGCGGGCTTCACGGTTTTAAAGTCCACAGGCCCCGTGGTCGGAGCTCTTCATCTGGTGATCCTCAGCAAAGGATCAGCTCTGCGATGGTAAGTCCACGCCGTGCTCGCGGCTTGAATCTCCGGGCCGGTCTCCAGGAAAGGCCGCGCCACTCCACATTGTAGGCCGCAGGGGGGACGGAGTTGCGACACGGAGAAAATCGCATCTCCGTCGAGGTAAGTGACTGAAAAAAAGTTTCCCCCTATTCCCCCCTCCACCCCCCACATAAACTAACCAAGAAACAGTGAAACAAACTTTTAGAACATACTTTAAATAATTAAAACAGTAGAAAGGACACACATACTGTTGGCGAGGCTGCCACAATGGTGGCGCCACCCGGTGGATATTGCATTATGGCTGGAAGCACAGATGTGCAAACAAAATTGGATTCTCCTTCTGCACTAGATTCCAAACTCCGGATACCTCCAGGATCCCAGACAATGAGAAGAAGGTTTCCGTCGGATTTCCCAGTGCACACATCTACTTGTTTTCATAATTTACCTAATTAAGATTCTTATCTAATCCCTCTGTATTAATGTACTTTCTCCTCTACTGTCCCTTCCCTTCACTGCCTTGGCTGCAGGCCAGATGTGTTGAGTATGTCAAAACATAAAATCCCCACCCTAGCATGTGAGGCAGCATCTCTGGAGAACATGGATAGGTGATGATTCGGGTTGGGACTCGTCTTCAGACCTTCCAGTATTTAGCCCTGTGACTTTGAAGGGACCCGAATATATTTCTAAATTAATGTATGACACACCTTTGAGGGGATCATGCAGGTGGCGATATGTTATGCCCCTTCTTCCTTATTCATACGTGGCAGATATGGATTAGAAGGAAGGAGCTGGTGAGTTTTCACAGTGTATTTTGTAGATTTTGTAGGTTTGGCAGAGGTATTGTGGGCGGAAAGGCCTGTTCTTGTACTGTATATTTCTGTGTTCTATTCATTCTGTGTTCTAAGTTTACAATTGTGTGTTGCAAAATTACTGTGATTTATTGTAAATTCACATGAGCAGTGCCCATTCAATTTGTATATTTTGCGCCATGCAGATAGCAAATATCCTTTTTGCAAAGTGGAAACTGATAGACTAAATGCAACACATCAATATTCAACAATATGTATGCCAGGAAACCATTTGACAGTGATGTTGAAACAGAAGGAAGGATACCCAATTAAACATCATTTCAGATAAGATGTTTCATTTTTACTCTACCTTTCTTGCACCATGTTTCAAATTTTGACCATGACAGAGAGATAATAGTGTGCTTTCATTTCCCAGATTCAACAGTGTAGTATGGTAATAGCATCTACCAACACATTGTTTTATTTTCATTTATAATGATTTGGAAAAATAAGAGGACAGATGGGTAATTCTGGTGATCTGTCCTCTGAATACCCAATCTATCTTTTCATCACTTTGTAACTACCAGACTTGATGCGCATAACACAATGTTTTCACATTGGCAGTCAGCATGCCAAAATCAATCATAAATGAAGTGGTCTGTTACCAGAGCTGGAGCATCAGCACATATCCATGGAGCAATAGACAATAGGCAATAGGTGCAGGAGTAGGTCATTTGGCCCTTCGAGCCAGCTCCGCCATTCAATGAGATCATGGCTGATCATCCCCAATCAGTACCCCATTCCTGCCTTCTCCCCATGTCCCCTGACTCCGCTATTTTTTTTAATTTATTTTTTTAATATTTTTTTTTATTAGAAGTAGACATATTATAAAGTATAGTTACATATTATAGTAAAAAGACTTTTCATATACATCAGTCATACATTATTAAAATTTTCAATGATC
Source organism: Amblyraja radiata (assembly GCF_010909765.2). Taxonomy (NCBI): domain Eukaryota; kingdom Metazoa; phylum Chordata; class Chondrichthyes; order Rajiformes; family Rajidae; genus Amblyraja; species Amblyraja radiata. Next base: position 49,937,787 of record NC_045960.1, on the reverse strand, counting down.
AATTACTTCTGCTTCTAGTGTTTTTATTTTTTATAGAAAGAGAGAGAAGAGAGGGTAGAAAGTTACAAATTAAAAAAAACAGAAAAACAGAGGAGGTGGAATGGGTTACCTGTAATACGTCAATGGAGATAGGTTCGTAGATTATAAAGTATAGCTTTTCATCTGATCCTGAGTTCAAGTTTCAGTTGGGTCCTCGTGCTGGGCCAATCTATCCCTTCAGATAGTTAATGAATGGAGCCCAGATTTTATCGAAAATATCTTGTTTGTCCATTAAGACAAGTCTAATTCTTTCTAGATATAGGGTCTCCGACGTTTCCGTAATCCACATATTAATTGTGGGGGTTGTATGGCCTTTCCAAAATTTTAATATTAATTTTTTCCCGATTATTATACTGTAGTCGAGGAAATTTCTTTGGTTTGTTGTGAGTGTTAAACTTTGTTCTGATATTCCAAGTATTATTAATTTTGAGTTTGGATCCAGTTTTGTATTAATCACTTCTGAAATTATTTCAAAAATATCAGCCCAGAAATGTTTAAGTTTTATACAATTTGCAAACATATGTGTTAAATTAGCCTTTAGATGTAGACATTTATCACAAATAGGAGAGATTTGTGGGAAGATTCTATTTAGTTTTATTTTAGAGTAGTATAGTCTATGTAAGACCTTGAATTGTATTAAAGTATGTCTGGCATTTAATGAACATTGATGTATTTGTTGTAAACTTTCGTCCCACATATCTTTCGTTATAGGGTGACCTATTTCATTTTGTACATTGTCTGTAGGCGTGGGGAAAGCAAATCATAATTTTTTTTATAAAATTCAGAATTTAGACCATCAGGGCCTGCAGCCTTTCCGTTTTTTAAAGATTTGATTGACTCTTCGATGTCTTTTATCGTAATTTCAGCCCCTAGTAATTCTCTCTCTTTCTGATCTAGACCCGCAAACTTACAATTCTGTAAAAATGTTTCCATTCCCGTTGATTGTTCTGTTATTTTAGATGAATACAATTTTTGGTAGTATTGTAGAAATCTATCATTAATATCTTTAGGCAGTGTTAATGTTTCTCCCTTGTCTGTTCTAATTTTGTATATTGTTTTTTCCCCGTCCAATTTACGAAGTTGACGCGCTAGTAGTTTTTGTGGTTTATCACCAAATTCAAAATTTAATTGTTTTGTTTGTTGATAAAGTTTTATAACTTGGTCTAAATATATCTTGTTTAATTTATATTTCAGTACTGCAATTTTATTGTGTTTTATCATGGATGGTGCTGCTGCATTTTCTGTGTCTAATTGCTTTATTTCCATTTCCAGTTTCTGTTGTTTGGCCCTATTCTCTTTATTAAAAAATGATTGGGAAGAAATTAATGCTCCACGTACAAATGCTTTAAATGTTTCCCAAAGAAGGGAAGCAGAGATTTCAGGGCTGTCGTTAGCCTCAAAAAACATTTTAATCTGTTTTATTAGGTATTCATTACATAACTTATCTTTTAAGATTTGGGGATTAAATCTCCATTGTGACTGTGTCTCTACCATTCCGTTTAGTTTGATCATAAATGTTAGTGGAGCGTGGTCTGAGATTATGATGTTATGATATTGCGAGTTATAGGTAAATGGGATAAGTTTTGAATCTACTAAAAAATAGTCTATCCTTGAGTAAGTTTTGTGTACTGGTGAGTAAATGAATATTCTCGGCCCGATGGATTTTCAATTCTCCAAACGTCCTTAATATTAGTAGTATTAATGTATGGGTTTAAAAATTCACTTGATCGAGATTTTAGTTTTCTTTGAGTTGATGATCTATCCAAACAGGCATCCAATGTACAATTTAAATCTCCACCGATTATTAAGTTTTGTTGTGTACATTCTGGGATATTGTTAAGAATTCTCTTAAAAAACAGTGGGCTATCAAAATTTGGTCCATACACATTGAGGAGAGTCACCTTTTTTAAGTATAACTCCCCTATTATTACAATATATCTGCCTTCAGTGTCTTCTATCGTTGATATATGTTTAAAGGGTATACCTTTACGAATTAATATTGCAACACCTCTAGATTTATGTGAGAATGAAGAGTGGTACGCTTTAGCAATCCATTTTGCTTTCAATCTGTGTTGTGCTTCCTTTTTAAGATGTGTCTCCTGGAGAAATATTATATCTGTTTTCATTGATTTTAAATGGGCTAACACTTTGCCTCTCTTGATAGGTTCATTAATTCCCTTAACATTCCAACTACAGAATTTAATTCCCTCACCCCCAATTTTTATATTCATGTCTTGCATCTTGTGATTAAGTGGTAGAGCAGATGATTCAGCACACTCCACCCTACCTTATACTTGAACATCAGGTAGATGAATTTTAGGTCACGTCTGTTTTCCATCCGAACATATCTCCTTAAGTAAAATATGCAATTCCATTCCAAATACAAAATATAATATGATATAAAATTAAAAAAGTAATAGCAAATTGGATTAGTAAAGTGTGGAAAGTAAGAAGAAAAAGCAACTACAACTACAATTAGTGCAGTTAGTGATAGCCACCCTAATGTGGCTAAGCATCTATGGACTTCCGTAGCTTTTGGTTAATAAAAATACTAGCTCCGTACTTTCCTTGTGGGGGGGAAAGAAATAATGATTATATTCCATTAATGATATAATTAGTAGTCTCAAATTGAAATGTTAGTTTTGTATAATATAAACATTTATAAAAGAATAATCAAAAACAAAAACATCACAGAGAGAGCCACCATACATTTTTCATTGTAAAATATCTGAATCACACTTTACTTATGTTTCATACTTTTAGTTAATTCTTAAATAATCTAAATAATCTAATTATCAATAATTTGTGTTAGTTAGTATTCATGCTTATTAATAGTTGTTAGAAGTTGTTAGAAGTTAGTACTAAAATGTAAGTATTATATATCCATTGCAGGATATTTACCCAAATCTTATTGCGAATTTTAGGCAACTCTTAAATATAATGGTTTAAAGTTTAAAGTTTAGAGTTCCAAATCTTCTCTGCGAGATAGCAGAATCCAGGTAGGTGTTGAGTGTTGAATATTTTTCAATCTTCGATCTTGTCCTCGATGTTCTTGGCAAATTCAAATGCTTCTGTGTGCTTGATGAAGAAGTGTTCCTTATTTTCGTAACTAACTCTTAGCGTTGCGGGGTATAACAGTCCATATCTCAAATTTTTATGTTCTTCAGTATTCTTCTTGTTTCTGTGAACAATGCTCTTTTCTTAACAACTTCCACAGGATAATCTCTGAATACGCTAATCTTGTCTCCTTCATATACAAGATTTCTGCTTTTGACAATTTTCCTCATCATGTCATCCAATACATGGTCATATTAGACCTTTACTATTATTATTCTTGGAGGGTCGCCCACCTCTGGGGGACGTCTCGGCACTCTGTGCGCTCGGGCAAGTAATGGCGCCTGGTCCAGGTTCAAAATTGTTTTCAGTACATCTGCAGCAAATTCACGGGGGTCACGAGTCCCCTCTCTGCCTTCCTGGATGCCCACGATTCTTAAGTTCTGACGCCTCTGTCTTCCCTCCAAGTCTGTACATTTTTCGGTTATTTGACGCAATAACTTTGATAGGCGTTGGTTCTCAGTGATGAGTTGTTTTGTAGTTGCGGTGCTTGTCTCAGCAAATTCCTCAAGTTCTTTTACAATCTTGTGGTGTTGGTTTAATGTCTGGAAGATAGGTTCAAGTTTAGAATCAAATCTGGATTCCATCATATTCAGTTTTTCATTTACTTTTTCAACATTTTGAGTCAAATTTCTTTCCATATCTAATTTCCAGTCTTCAAGGACTTTGTGTACAATCTCTGTAACATCTTCTTTGATTTGTTCTTTAATTTCTTTTTTAAAAGATGTCAGCTCCTCTTTAAAGTCCTGTCTAAGATTTTTAAGTTCCTCCTTAAGAAACGTTTTTAATTCTTCCATCTCAGTCTTTTTCTTCTTCTTTGAGATGTCTTCTCGGGATGCTGTTAAACCTGAGGCCGAGGCTTCAGTTGGGCCTACCTCTTTAGTCTTGCCGGTTTTTGTCTTGGGGGGAGTATGCTGAGTCGACATACTGCCGGTGTTGCGCGCCTGATGATGTCACGGGCCTATTGCAAAACAATCGGTGCCGTTTTCTGCAGGTAGGATCTGTCTTTTCCCCCCGTTTCTTCGTTTTTTTTTCATGGAGCTAGTTGGCGCGAGTCTCTCCTACTCCATAGCGCCACCGGAAGTCCTGACTCCGCTATTTTTAAGAGCCCTATCTAGCTCTCTCTTGAAAGCATCCAGAGAACCTGCCTCCACCGCCCTCTGAGGCAGAGAATTCCACAGACTCACCACTCTCTGTGAGAAAAAGTGTTTCCTCATCTCCGTTCTAAATGGCTTACTCCTTATTCTTAAACTGTGGCCCCTGGTTCTGGACTCTCCCAACATCTGGAACATGTTTCCTGCCTCTAGCATGTCCAAGCCCTTAACAATCTTATATGTTTCAATGAGATATCCTCTCATCCTTCTAAACTCCAGAGTGCACAAGCCCAGCTTCTCCATTCTCTCAGCATATGACAGTCCCGCCATCCCGGGAATTAACCTTGTAAACCTACGCTGCACTCCCTCAATAGCAAGAATGTCCTTCCTCAAATTAGGGGACCAAAACTGCACACAATACTCCAGGTGTGGTCTCACTAGGGCTCTGTATAACTGCAGAAGGACCTCTTTGCTCCTATATTCGATTCCTCTTGTTATAAAGGCCGAGCAGAAGGCCACATATCTGATTTTAGTTCTAAAACTGTTTCAGCTCTCAAGTAGAAGAGAAAATATGAAAGGATACCCTTTCACCAAAGTCTCTGCCATGTGGCTCCTGGCTATAGCAACAACAACTTGATTTGATAGTACATCTCGTACATAATAAAACAGGGAGGAAAGACAACGAGATTTATGGAAGGAAAGTTAGTAATAAAAACAAGATAAAAGCAAATCTGAAAAGGATAGAATGGTTAAAAACAAGCAAAATAGGAAGGAACTACAGAAAGGATTGACACAAAATGCTGGCGTAACTCAACAGGACAGGCAGTATCTCTGGATAGAAGCAATGGATGGCGTTTCAGGTCGAGACTAAGATAATTGTCTGAACTGGTCCCATTTGCTTGCATTTAGCCCAGATCCCTCTCTTAACTGTGTACCTGTTTGAATGTTTTTTAAACATTGTAATTATTACCACCTATACAGATCAGATATACATACGTAAATACAATCAAGTCTAACTCAAATACAATAGCTAGAACAAAGGGAAAAATGCAGAGTGCAGAATTCAGTTTTCAGCAATGTTGTGCATTGTAGTGCATCAGTTCCATAGACAAAGTCCAATGTTCTCAATGCAGCAGAGGTGAATCAGAGAGTACCCCAGCTTATGGAAGGGCCCTTCAGGTTTATTTTAAATGTTTCCACTCTCTCATTAAATTTATGCTCTCTTTGAGGTTTCTAGCTCTAGTTTTAGACTCCCATTCCGTGGTGAAAAAATGTGACCATCCATCTTACCTGCACCCCATACACGTGTATAACATCAGCCATCAATCTCCAGGAAAAATGTCTCAGTTTCTCCAGGCTCTCCTTATAACTCAAGTGCTCCTGCCTTGGTAACAACATCAGCGATGATTGAGAGGGAGCATAGTTGGAAGCTAGTAGAGGCAGCGGTGGAATGGATGACATTAATTTTATTAAAGTGAGAGAGAAGTCAGGGGTGGAAAATATATAATGAGGGAGCAGTAGTAAGTGCTCGTATGAAGAGAATATGAGTTTGTAAACTCAAATGGGACAGAAGGATTGTGAACTCTCCCAGGAGTTTGAGTTGCTAACTATGTAATGGAGATAAGAGAGCATCCAAGAAGTGAATCATTGGCATTCATAACACCACCAATTTATCCTGGTTCCCTCAAACTGATGCGGTGATCAAGAAAGCACATTAGCGTATTTAATTTCTTCAGCGTCTGAGAAGATTTTGCATGCCCACAAACTTTCTCTCCAACTTCTACAGATATACAGAAAATGGCAACTGCTCTGCTCTTGACCCCTACCTGAACCTGGAGAGAGTGGTGAAACAGCCAAGTCCATCATGGGCTCATCACTTGTGTCCATCCAGTTTATCTTTAGTAAGGAAGGTTGGCAATATTGAATAAGATGCATGCCACTTTAGGCATTCCCTATTTTCTCTTCTACCTTCTGGAAGAAAGTACAGGAACTTGCAAGCCAAGACATCCAGGCTTAAGAGCGGCTTCTTTCCCATGACTATCAGTTGCTGAATCAATCATCTCTTTGGAAACCACTTCGCAAAGGTGCTGCCATGTTTCGTTTAGTTTATTGTCACATGTACCAAGGAACAATGAAACACTTTTGTTGCATGCTAACCAGTCAGCGGAAAGATAAAGTATGATTACAATGGAGCCATCCACAGTGTACAGATTTAGTATACTCTTACTGTTAACTGTACCACATTTAGTTATTCTGTTTTGCACTTGACTATTAATTTTGCACTACCGTCTTTGCACCATTCTGCTTTTACATTAATTGCTGTATTTATTATTGTATTTATCATTATTGTGTACTGTTTACTCTATGAGCTTTGTGCAAACAAGAAATTTCATTTCACAATGATGTATATGCCAATAAACTCATCTGAAACTGAATCTGAATCTAAATTAGTATTTGAATTCAGAAGCACAAGCATAACGACAGATGAGGTTTGTGACAGTATTGTCATCAGCAGCAGCTATGAACTTCCAAAGACAGAATTTCTAATATGAATCAAAGACAGTGCTTACAATCTTCAAAACATTTAACAAATTAAGTTCTACTCATCTAGTATTGAATATCAAAGGAGCAACATATAACATTTTAGCACTGGAGCGATCAAAAGAGACGATGTCATGGTAGTGCCGTTTACCACTAACATGCACAAAACGTCTTGTAATATTTTTGGATGCAATCATCAAATGGTCACACACAGTAAGAAAACTGTAGAAGGTCAGGAAGTAATAATGCAAAAACATAGAACAGTACAGTACAGGAACAGGTCTTTTCAGCCCACAATGTTTGTGACGAAAACGATTCCAAGATAAATTCATCTCATCTGCCTACACATGATCCATATCCCTCCATTCCCTGCATACCCATGTTTCAATCTAAACGTCTCTTAAATGCCTCAAATGTATCTGCCTTCATCACCACCCAGAGCATTCCAGGCCCCCACCACTCACTGCGTAAAAAACTTGCCCAACACATCTCCTTTAAACTTTTCAACAATGCTATTCCCTCTAGTATTTAATGTTTTGATCCTGGGAAAAATGGTTCTGACTACCCTCTCATAATTGTATATACTTCTTGCAGATCTCCTCGCAACTTGAACATTCCAGGGATAACAATCCAAGTCTGTCCAACCTCTCCCAGCAGCTAATACCTACTAATTCTAGTGAGCCTACTCTGCACCCTCTCCAAAGCCTTCACATGCTTCCTGCAATGGAGCGACCAGAACGGCACACAACACTCCAAATACAGCCTAACCAAAGTTCTATAAAGCTGTATCATGACTTCCTGACTCTTACACTCAATGTTCCTACTTATAAAAGCAAGCATACCATATTGCTTCTTTACGACTATACTTGTGTTGCCATTTTCAGGGAATTATGGAGTTGGACCCCAAGGTCTGTACATCAATGCTATTTAAGATCTTATCATTGATTGTATATTTTCTCTCGACGTTCGACCTCCCAAAGTGCAACACTTTACATTTGTTTGAATTAAACTCCATCTGCCATTTCTCCACCTATTTCCGTAGCTGATCTACATCCCGCTGTATACTTTGAAAGCCTTCCTCGCTGTATGTGACCCTGGCAATCATTGTGTCAGCTACGAACCAACCCATCTAAATTTACAGAACTCACTGACTTCATCCATAAGGGTACATCGAACAATCCTTGTTCGAGGCGTACCATGGCCCTATACCCCAACTCTACCTCTGCTACATCGACGACTGCATTGGTGCTACCTCCTGCACCCATACAGAATTCACTGACTTCATCCATTTCACCACTAACTTCCATCCGGCACTCAAATACACCTGGACCATTTCCGTCATCTCTCTACCACTTCTAGACCTCACTATCGCCATCGCAGGTGACAGAATACTCACTGACATCTACTATAAACCCCCTGACTCCCATGGCTATCTGGGCTACATTTCTTCCCACTCTGCTTCCTGTAAGGACTCCATCCCCTACTCCCAATTCCTCCGTCTATGCCGAATCTGCATCCAGGATGAGGTGTTCCAAACCAGGGCATCTGAGATGTCCTCATTCCTTAGGGAACGAGGGTTCCCCTCTTCTACTATAGATGAGGCTCTCACCAGGGTCTCTTCTATACCCCGTAACTCTGCTCTCAATCCCCATCCCCCCACTCGTAACAATGGCAGAGTCTCCCCTTGTCCTCACCTTCCACCCTACCAGCCGTCACATACAACAAATAATCCTCCGACATTTTTGCCACGTCCAACAGGATCCCATCATTGGCCACATCTTCCCATCTCCTCCCCTTTCGGCTTTCCGCAGAGACCACTCCCTCCGTAACTCCCTGGTCAATTTGTCCCTTCACACCCAAACCACCCCCTCCCCTGGCACTTTCCCATGCAACCGTAGGAAATGCTACACTTGTCGCTTTACCTCCCCCCCTTGACTCCATCCAAGGACCCAAGCAGTCTTTTCAGGTGCGGCAGAGGTTCACCTGCACCTCTTCCAACCTCATCTTTTGCATCCGCTGCTCTATGTGTCAGCTGCTCTACATCGGTGAGACCAAGCGTAGGCTTGGTGATTGCTTCGCACAACACCTCCGCTCGGTTCGCAATAACCAACCTGATCTCCTGGTGGCTCAGCACTTCAACTCCCCCTCCCATTCCGAATCCGACCTTTCTGTCCTGGGCCTCCTCCATGGCCAGAGTGAGGCTCACCGCAAATTGGAGGAGCAGCACCTCATATTTTGCTTGGGTAGTTTACACCCCAGCGGTATGAACATTGACTTCTCCAATTTCAGGTAATCCTTGCTTTCTCCTTCTTTCCCCTCCCCTTCCCAGCTCTCCCACAGCCTACTGTCTCTGCCTCTTCCTTTCTTCTTCCCGCCACCCCCTCCACCCCTACATCAGTCTGAAGAAGGGTCTCGGCTCGAAACGTTGCCTATTTCCTTCGCTCCATCTCTGCGGAAATCTCTGCGGATCTCCACAGGTCACAGAGCTACAACCTGACTATTGCCTTTCCGCCACAAATCTCTATCAGTAAGACAGTTCTGAATCCCTATGGCCAAGTCACTATTAATCCCATGCATACTAATGAGTAAGAGTACATCAAGGAGTAGGAAAAGAGAATCTAGTGTAGGTAATTCTCTGTGTATGACAGGTAAGGTGATAGTGGAACATAGCAGATGTTGCCCAATCCAGCTGCACGCCAAAGGAGAATGATTATTGGAGAAAGTGTAAACAAACATATCAAAGGCTGAAAACAATTATGAAAAGCATGATAGTTTACCACATTCATGGTCAGATGTGTCCAGTACTGGGCCTAGCACATGGATAGAATCTCAAAGAAGTCATGCTAGCCCCTTTACTTTCTTAAAAGTTTAAAGAGACTTGGGATGTCACTGAATATTCGGATAAACAGCTATAGATGCACTATAGGAAGTATCCTCGCCAGTTGCATCATGGCCTGACACTGTGATTGCAATGTATAGAATGCAATAGGCTGCAGAGAGCAGTGGACTCAGCCCGGTCCAGAAACTGCACAATCCTTCCCTCCATCGAAAACATCTACATGAAGTTCTGCCTCAAGGAGTCAGCATCTATCATCAAAGATCTCCACCATATGGGCCATACCCTCTTCCTGTTGCTACCATTGGGCCTGTGGTCCCATATCACCAGGTCAGAAACCGCTAATTTCCTATAACCTTGCGATTCATGAATGACCTGCACAACCCTAATCCTATCTCTAATCCTAGTCCATCTACACCACGCAGCCTTGGGAAAGCAGCCAACATTATCATGGTCCAGTTACACCTCTTCTCCTATCCCCCATTGGCAGAGGATAAAAGCATGAAAGCTGGAGGATAAGATTCAGGAACCACTTCTTCTTCGCTGCTCTCAGACTGCTGAATAGTCCTCTCATAAACTAAGGGAGCTGCCCCCATTTCCCAATCTACCTCGTTTGGCCCTCAATTTTTTTAATCTGCACTTTCTCCGTAGCTGTAATGCTATAATTCTGAAACACTATATTCTACACTTTTGTGTGTTTCTCTTTGCACTACTTGTTGTACTTTTGTTTGCCTTGTTTGCACTCATGCATGTTTCATGTGATTTCACTGCATATCATGCAAACTAAGCTTTTCACTGTATCTCAGTTCACATGATAATAAACCAAAACCAATATACACCAGCTCTTGCACCTCCTTGGATTTGTTTTCTGATTGTGTTTTGCAACAATGTCTTGCTTTTGCACAGTCTTTTTTTTCTTTGTACTCTCTTGTATAATTTATATTTTGTGTGTAGTCTGAGTCTATACCTGAGCCTATAATATGCTGCAATCCAGATTCTCATTGTACTGTACATGTATATATGACAAGAAACTCAACTTGACTTTTACTGTGGCAGGGATAGAAACCTAATAGTGGGGATTCAAGCATTGGGTTACAGGAATAAAAAACAAGGATTTGGGAAATGGCAATTTATTCTGGGCCTTTAAAGTGGAATGGAGGGTTGGAGATGTCAGCATTTTCAATGGACAGTGAGATCAAGTAGGGTTTTATACAAAAAGAGTTGATGAGTGCAGATTTGAAGGGAAGGGAGCAAAAGGGGAGAGGGAATTCATAACTATATCAGCTAAAATAGGATTCAGAAACTTAGGTGAGCAACAATTATGTGTGAGAAGGAGGGTCTAGTGAACAAAGTGAACTCGAAGAATTTAACAAGCAGTATTGGAAAAGAACGGAGCAGATTCCTGCAAATCCTTTGGATTGTGGAAATTGTATAACACAACAAGATAATAGGGGGTAATTTCCAGTCTTGAAACGTTATTGATAGTTGATTTTAATATTTTGAATGTAAATTACATGTGGTAATTGTTTTCTCTTTTTTGAGTCCATTTGTTGGACCCAAAATAATTTCTGATTGAATAACAACAAGCTTGCATTTGATAGCTCCTCTGACACACAAAAAAAAGATCCCCAAAGGCAGTTTGGGCAATTTTTTTGAACATGTTGGAAATCCAGTGGCGACCAGAAAGACGCTATGACTCTTTGGGCGACTGAGGAGACCACTCACGACCATACAGGTGACACCCCGGCGACCATGTGGCAACAGCATAGTCGCATGTAGTCACCTAAAAAATAGCCTAAGTGGGACAGGCCCTAAAGTTCACAAACTCAATGGAATCCTTCACTCTGCTTCTTACAGACAGGCATCAGTTTTAAAAATTTGGACTATTACATAATATGGGGAAACCACTTAAGTTTACGTTCAGTACTTAAAATCCTACAAGCCTCACTCTCACAGTTTCAATTAGGTCTCACAATTTTAATACCAGCTTTTAGCACTGCAAAAGTTAGATTCCCATTACAGAAATAATTTTCCATTAAATTCCTGAATATGAGTCAATTTGTATAAATGCTGCTTTGTTGGAATTTTAAACCTTTTGTTAACCATTTGTTAAGCAGTACTTTAAGATAATCAATTAAAATCACCATCAATGAATGGACCTCCTTTTTTTAATACAATAATAGCATTTCATATCAAACTTGTTCTATTTCATGGCAATAAGAGAGATGACAGATGTTATTTTTATTCATATCTCACTTGGGAAAGCCCTCTGTATCATCTGTGTCAAATAAATACTTGCAGCTCAAAGGGCATATTTACCACATCTGTGTCTTTTCTGAAGAGTATTGGTCCTAAATTTGATTGTCCCTGAAAGTGGATGCAGGGATCATCAGCAATTAACCTGTGGCTGTTCATTTCAATGCAGGCAGCAAGCCAAGTTTGTGCTGCCCCTTTTATTGAATAATTTCTACATCTAACCAGCGTTAACCATTTTTTGATCTGATGCCCAAGTCAGTAAGGAACCCTATTTCTTGCCATGTTGATGTGTAAATAATTGGGCACAGTGACTTAAATGTATAAGCAGGAAATGGTAACTTGAAGTGCCTTAGAAATCTGTATAATTTGCTGAGAAACATAATGGAAACATATTTTTCCAAGAATTCTACTTTTGTTACAACCTCAGCAAGTTTCTCTGCTGGTTTTCATCAATATCTTCATCGCTTAGTTGATGCATGTGGGAAAAAAAACATGGTCCCAGTGAGTGCACAGACCAGGTCTAATTTCCTGGAATTTAGTTTAGTGCAGTTTAGTTGGAATGTCAATATTGCATCATGTGATAGGATTTAGCAGAACAGTCAATACACCAGCTTGGCTGCCTACTCTGCACGCTGATCAAAAAGCAGATTCACTTCAGAGCTTAGCCATATTAGAACTCCATCAAATGCTCGGAAACATTTGCTGATGCAACATCACGTTCCCACTTTGTCACTGGTGTGTGAACCTGAGAAAAACCCATTCAAGTGACTGATTCTCTCCAAGGTCAGTAGATTGTTTGTTGACAGGCCTGTTTTATGATAAGAGATACAGTACCTGAGAGCAGCTCATCAAGAATGGCACAACATGACGGCACAACAGTGTTGCTAGCACATCGTCTAATGACAAAAAATATTTTGTACGTAAAATGACAACAAATAAATTGTACGAATTAGCCTTAGTAGCAAGATGTGAAAAAGGAAATACATCTTGATGGTGGTTATTACTTGACTTAATGCTTATCTTGATATCAAATCTGCCCCCAATCATTTCAATTGTGATCCACAATCTGGAGATTGAAGGAAAAGGTAACTTTCAATGTTTTAAGTAAATATTAGTATGTCAATGTTTTTTATTAGTATGTCAATGTTTTAATTAAATGTTAGTATGTCAATAAATGTTCTTTGTTTTAACATAGTTATTTAACGTTATTAATTAATTTAAAGTACGGTACAAGTTTTCCAATGTCTTGGTGCGTCTAAGATATTAAAACTCTGATATAGTCTCAAAGGCTTTGATAGAGGTGAAGCTCCATCCCATCCCCTGAATTAGCTCTTGTCAAAGAGTGATGTGCTGCCCCAGACACAGGCCCTTAGTAATAGACAACCTTGGGCCTATCGCCATTCAGGCCTCTATAGGCATTGCTACCATTACACGGATACATTACACTTTTTTTCCTGGCAGCTGACTTGTCCCTGATTCTGGCTTAAGCGCGGCCCACTGCTTGCCATACAAGTTGTGTATGTGTGTGGGTGGGGTGGGAGAAACATGTTTTGGTCTTCCTTCCGGGGATGCGACTTTGTTTTTTTGTCGTATTCCCCGTCTCCGTCTGCGCAGAGGCCTAATGGCGGAGCTTGCGGCATCGGTGCCGTAGCGGCGGCAGCAGCAGCGGAGACCCGACTCGGCCCCGAAGCTGTGGCGGCGGCGGCAGCAGCAGCGGAGACCCGACTCGGCCCCGAAGTTGCGGCGACGGCAGCAGCAGCGGTAGCACAGACCCGACTCGGCCCCGAAGCTGTGGCGGCGGTGGCAGCAGCAGCGGAGACCCGACTCGGCCCCGGAACCGTGGCGCAGCAGCAGCAGCGGAGACCCGACTCGGCCCCGAATCTGTGGTGGCTGCGGCGGCAGCAGCAGCGGAGACCCGACTCGGCCCCGAAGTTGTAGCGGCGGCGGCAGCAGCAGCGGAGACCCGACTCGGCCCCGAAGTTGTAGCGGTGGCGGCAGCAGCAGCGGAGACCCGACTCGGCCCCGGAACTGTGGCGGCGGCAGTGGAGACCCGACTCTCATAGCTGTGGCGGTGGCAGCGACCACCCGCGGAGTTTGAATCGTCGCTTCGGCGCAGAGGGAGAACAAAGGGAAGAGACAGAGACTTTAAGATTTTGCCTTCCACCACAGTGAGGAGGTGTTTGGTGAACTCACTGTGGTGGATGTTAAATTTGTGTCGATTGTGTGTTTTTGTCATTTTTTAATTTTATGTATGACTGCAGGGAAACAACATTTCGTTCAGACCGAAATGTCTGAATGACAATAAACGAATCGAATCTAATCTAATTTATTCCAAAATAAAATGTGTAGTCCTTGTCAATATCTAATTGCAAAATCTTTCTGTTCATCCAGTATCTTGAAAAAACAGAGTGAATTGGTTGAGAGCAGTGGTTATGAGATGGATTTACATGCCATCTGCATACCCTTGGAGCTGTGTGGGACAGTTGTATCTCTCTGAAAATGTTTGTATCTCTTTACAAATGACCCAGTGAATAATCACATGTCTAACAGGTAAGTGGATAGAAAAGTTTGAACAGAATATGGGTCAAACGTTGGTAAATGGGATGAGCTTGGATAGCCATCTTGGTCAGCATGGGCGAGTTAGGCTGAAGGGGCTGTTTCTCAGCTGTATTGCCCTTTCACTCTTTGACTTTAACCCACCCTCTGATTCTTGACATGCCTTGCACTGAGCATTGTGCACTTGCCTTGGTTTAATACATGACAAAGAGATGGGACGACAGATGGCGCAATTGGGACGACAGATGGCACAATGGGCTAAGTGTTCGGCTGGCAACTGGAAGGTAGCCGGTTCGAATCCCACTTGGAGTGCATACTGTCGTTGTGTCCTTGGGCAAGACACTTCACCCACCTTTTCCTGTGTGTGAATGTGTGTGAGTGATTGGTGGTGGTCGGAGGGGCCGTAGGCGCAGATTGGCAGCCACGCTTCTGTCAGTCTGCCCCAGGGCAGCTGTGGCTACAGAAGTAGCTTACCACCACCGAGTGTGACTGAGGAGTGAATGAATAATGCGATGTAAAGCGCCTTGAGTATTAGAAAGGCGCTATATAAATCCCATCCATTATTATTATTATTAAACCAACGTTTGATACTTCTGGTTTTCCCTGCACTTGTACTGTCCCACTATGACTGTGCATCACAAAATGCCAACATAACTTAATGGGTGAGCTGACCAAAAATCTTCCCTCAGTTTCTGAATATTGTTAATAGCTCTACTAATTATAATTACACCATAATTCAGTAGTCCTTTGTCTCAGTCTGGAAATACATTTTTTTTACAAATTAATAATGTAAGAATGTGCAAAATTAGAAAATTGGTATTTATTTTCTCTTATCCCACTGTTTTCCATTAAGAAATATAACATTGAATTTCTATGGACTCCATCCAATCCACCTAATAGGCTGAGAGAAAAAAAAAAAACATGAATAACATTTCCAAGCTTAATCATTGTAAAGCTTAATTCCTCCAGCACCAGTATATTCTCTACCCCTAAGTAATGCTTAATTACTCCAGCACCCTTAAGTTGTAAGAATGCACTGACCATGGACTGAAAAAGAATCTTGATTCATTTTAGCATTAATTTTTGGACCAATGCAGAGTTGGACAGACAAATAAAAAATTGATAGAATGGAATTGAAGGTTAAAAGTTTAAAAAAGCAGGGGAACAACAAAAAAGCTACAGATCAGCAGAAAGCCAGCTGGTGAGTTGTGCCATCTGCTGGAAGCATCTCTTGCCAATCTGTTTTATAGACAGCTGCAGGCAAAGTTAACTCAAGACTCAATTCTGTCTCATCCCTGAGATTGGTGTCCTCTGCATTATCAGCTAATGCATTAGCAACAGATGAATTAAATAATTTACTGATTCATCACTTGGCATAGCCTCCTATTTCCTCTCTTCTTGAATTGACCTTGCCAATGTCACAAAATGCTAGAGTTTAGCAACTTACCCAATCAACCTTCTCTCCACCACCACATAAGAACATCCTGATTATGGAATATATCACCAATCCTTCCTTGTCGATACGTCTATAGCTTGGATTTGTGGCTCCAACAGTATTTTGGGAGTGCTTTCAAAAAAAGGACTGAGTACTCACTGTCACCTTCTCATGATGTAGCACTAACTCTGCTGTTGGGACGATGTCCAGATTCTGAAAAATCGATACATTTAATTAAAAACCGGGACTCTTTGGATATTATCATTTTTTGACCAGTAGGTGTATATTCCGGGAACGATCTGTTTGTGAAACTGAATGAAATGTGGGGCAGGGTAAAAGGGTCTTTGCAACTATCCTGGAAAAAACTAAAATTTCATCTTTTCATTCGTCCTCAATATCTGTGTGGCAGAGTGGTCATGGGCTTGACATTTCTAAGCCCCCTCCATCTTAGTTTGGATTTAATTAAATAATCAGCAAGTATGTTCCATCACTTCGTTATTACTTTTCCAAGGTTTTTAATTGTAACTTATACCTGTTTTGTCCCAACTGCTATGATGTTCAGAAATGAACCAGTTGCCTATTGGATGAGGGCCGAGGATGTCCAGTACTAAATATGTATCATGTCACCCATGAAAAGCACCAGGTGTGAGAATCTGGGGCACACCCTTGCTTTAAAGATCGTGTAAGTGTTCTTTCTTTGACAGCTTTATCAGATTATGTTCAGTTCTGTCTCATCACATGCAAGTAATCGGCCTATCCCACTTGGCAAGTTTTAAGCAACTATCGGCGACTGTCATAGTCGTAGCAGGTCACCGAAAAAACGGCGACAACCTACGGCAGAACCTACGTCAGGAGAAGTCAAGCTACGCTCATTGGCGTCAAACCCTCTGTCGGCGAAAAATGTTCAACATGTTGAAAATTTAGTGCCGACTAAAAAGCCGCTACGACTTTTCGCGCGACTGAGGAGACTGCTCCCGGCGACCACCGGCGAACATGTGATAACAAACTAGTCACCTGTAGTTGCCTAAAAAATCACCAAAGTGGGACAGGCCCTTTAGCCTAACCTAAATATAAAATGATAATGATTTAACTCCACTTTCGTTCAGTGGCTTATTAAACTTGATCATTGGTACCATTAGGCTGATGATGAAACAGGACATTATTAACTCCATTGTGTTTTGCCTCTTGTTCATTTTAGGATCACTCAAGGTATTCTCTATGTCTGATGTAAAATAAGTTGCTTATTTTCCCATTAAAATCATTCTTCCTTTACTTCATGGTTATCTGATCTCTATATTTACATATTCTACAAATGCTGTTGCCCCTTGTCACATAAAATGAAACTCCAATTTTCCACAATAATAATTAAACTATGTTTCCCTCTTTGATCTTTGATCCAATTTACATTTGGCTCAGTTTATATTCCAGAGAACATATATGCCTTTTATTCTCTTTCTTTAAACTGAACGTATCTCAAAATAAAAAACTTGGTTATTCTTTCCCAATGTGCTCCACTGTGACCAGTTTACCCACTTTTGCTCTAATATCAACTGCAAATGTGTCCATAAACTCCAAAAGTCCAGACATAGCTTATTAAAAATAAAACACATTACTGCACTGCATACTAAAATAGTGACAGTTCTTTAAAACTTCAAGTGTAGATAACCTGCTGGAAGAACCAGAAGTTGAATCCAGTAACTCTCTTACCCACTCTATCTCCTTTGCACTCTGACTAAATCTCAACCTCATGCTCTGTTAATAGTGCACTCAATTGATGCCCACTTTGCATGTTGAACCTTTTGACCAATACCCAAGTTAAAGTGCGGACTCAGCTTTCTGATCCCCGTTAACTCTCTCTTCAGGTAATGAACTGCAGTTGATTGTTGAATGACAGTTAACATACACGGATTCTTTTGTCTTTTTTTTAAACTTCTAATTTAAAATCCAATTGTTAAAATTCAGTTGCAGATCTACGCACCCACGATTTACCAGAGAGTCACTTTCCAAAATAGCCCAACTTTACACTCTGTTCACTTCACCTACTGAAAGTCACACTGTGTGATGGCTACAGAAATAACA
The DNA here is from genome assembly GCF_010909765.2 of Amblyraja radiata. Taxonomy (NCBI): domain Eukaryota; kingdom Metazoa; phylum Chordata; class Chondrichthyes; order Rajiformes; family Rajidae; genus Amblyraja; species Amblyraja radiata. Next base: position 49,919,837 of record NC_045960.1, on the reverse strand, counting down.
AGCAAAATTCATGAGGAAATAAAGCGTCTCTGTTCTCAGGAAGCCACCAAATAAGCGTTGACTCCAATGATGCATTCAAAAGGAATTTTAATCACTGCCCAGCAAGGCAGTGTGGCCCTTGTGGCTAAGGGGATCAGAGGGTATGGAGAGAAGGCAGGTACGGGATACTGAGTTGGATGATCAGCCATGATCATATTGAATGTCGGTGGAGGCTCGAAGGGCCGAATGGCCTACTCCTGCACCTAATTTCTATGTTTCTATGTTTCTATGCTCATCGGGAGACACTTTTGGATTAGCAGTGCATTTGGGAAGAAATACTCAGATTACAACCTGTGAATCAATGTACTGGATGAAGTACTGAACTAAATGGACAATGGACTCCCTGTTTCCACCCAGACGTGGCAACAATACAAGCAGTTGGGAAGGAAATCCTGGCAAGACCTGGTCTTACCCATTTAATGCAGGAAGGATTTGCGTTTGGGTGAGAATTGGAAAGCTAACAGATATCTGAATAGATCAAGCAGAGGGAAATGTGAATTTTCCTCAACCTTGAGTCTTATTTGATGACGGTCAGGAGGAATTAGTATCTGGTATCTGAGTATCCTCTGGAGCAGGCAAATAAAATTAAAAACTCATTCAATCCTTCTCATAGACTTCATATGTTGCATCGGGCAGCAACAAAAAGATTGCTATTTATCAAGTCATAACACTCTGCAGTATCAAGCTAGACCCTTCAATCTGCGGAGTTTATGCCTGTCATCAGGCACCCAGTTATATTAATCCCACACTAATTACATTTTATACTCCCATTAAGTTCCCCACAGGTTCTACCCATCACCTACACACCAGAGTCAATTTATAGAGGCCAATTATCCCAACCAACCTGATTTGTTTATTGGATTTGATTTCTTGTTAACGTGACTAATTAAAGATAGAAGAAAATAGACAAACATAACGTAACTTAATTATTATTCTAATACCAATTTTAAATCAGAACCTTTCCCACATACCATTGTCTAATTAAAACACTAAGGTGATGAGAAGACTGATAGAAACTCTCTGTGTATAATGATATCAGTATTATAATCATGGACACAGCATGGAGGACTTAGACAAAAATTCTTCATCAGATCTCACACCCACTGACACAGTGAGACAAGCTACTTTGTAGCTGGAAAACGAAACCTCAGCCTGACAATGGGTTGAAAATAAAATACTGCAGAAGTTGAAAAACAAAATTTGCTGGAAATACATAGCAGATTCAGACACCAACAGTGGAGGGATAATGGCTGAGGGAATAATCCAGATCATTTTCCAGCAACAGAACCATATTAGTAATAATCATCCTTTACAAACCTAAACTAAGTTTGTTTCCACCATTTAAGACCGAGTTTGCATTCTCCTTCAGGTATTAGCAGACTGTGGGGGGTGGGGTGTCAAATGGGATAGTCGAGGAGGAGTTAAAGGGAAAGAGAGTAAATGCATAGTTAATGACCCCAGAATTAACGGGAAAGAAAGCTCACAAAGAGATAGGAGAGTATGGCCAAGTGTAATAGGGATCGATGTGAAAGGTGAGATGCGTAAGGAATTAAAAGTATTGTATATGAATGCGCGAAGTATAAGAAGTAAAGTAGATGAGGCTTAGTTAGAGGTTGGTAGATATGACATTGTGGGGAATACTGAGACGTGGCTGCAGGAGGATCGGGCCTGGGAACTTAATATTCAGGGTTATACATCCTATAGAAAGGATAGGTAGGTGGGCAGAGGAGGGGGGGTAGCTCTGTTGGTGAGGGAGGGAATTCAGTCCCTTGCGAGGGAAGACATAGGGACTGACGAGGTAGAGTCACTGTGGATTGAGTTGAGGAATTGTAAAGGCAAGAAGACACTAATTTATTAGTGTTATCTACAGACCCCCAAATAGTAGCCCGGCTGTAGGGTGTAAGTTGCAGCAGGAGTTAAAACTGGCATATAACAAAGGTACTGCCACTGTGGTGATGGGGGATTTCAATATGCAGGTAGACTGGAAAAATCAGGTTGATTCAGGACCCCCAGAAAGAGAGTTAGTAGAGTGCCTCCGAGATGGATTCTTAGAGCAGCTTGTAATGGAGCCGACCAGAGAAAAGGCAATTCTGGATTTAGTGAACCAGATATGATAAGAGAACTCGAGGCAAAGGAGGTAGTGGTCATAATATGATTCGTTTTAATCTGCAATTTGAGAAGGAGAACGTTAAATTGGAAGTGATAGTGATGCAGTTGAACAAAGGAGACTATGAAGGCATGAGAGGGGAGCTGGCCAAGGTAGACTGGAAAGGGATCCTAGCAGGAATGATGGTGGAACAGCAATGGCAGGGATTTCTGGGCATAATCCGGAAGACGCAGGATCATTTCATTCCAAAAAGGAAGAAAGATTCTAAGTAGCAATGTTACAAAATTCTGAGATTTAAAATATCAAGTCTGTAATTTATCCCATCAGATAAAGCATAAAAAGAAGTTTAATTTGACACCTAATTCACTTTCATATCTCAAGTATTTAAAACGTTATGGACATTTTCATACTCGGAAATGAGCATCTTGTTCCCTATTGATTTGCTATGGACATAACAAAAAAAGCTGTGATCGTGGACAGTCAAAAGCCCATAACCTTCTTCAAAATTAAGAGAGCTGAATGAAATTTTCAGTTATCGTAGATTGAACCATTCTGAAACAAATATAAAAGAATCTTACTTGGATGACCTGAAATTAAAGCATATAATTAGTTAGTTACCCAAGTGTAGCTAATTTCAAACTTCAATTACTAGATCTAAACATCTATCCATTTCTTAATAAATGATTAACATTTTTAAATAGCTTAAGTGTCCAAATAATATTCATAAATAATTCACAATAAAACATGATTTTTAAATCTCATTGACATTAATTTATAGGCCAAATGGAAGGAATTTAGTGTTCAATTGCTGTAAATTAAAGTCCATTTTAAATCAGCTTTCTAGTGGGATCCTGTGGACGCGCTGGTTTAGAACGTTCACATTGCGCTAGATTTGTGCCCTCAAATGCCCAGAAAAATACTGCGGGATATAATGGGCCCAAAATGAGCTACTCGCAACATTAAACTTTGTATAAAGGGATCTTAAGAAGCCCTTTTTAAGGTAAAAATAAGCAGCCTACCTTCTATTATTTGCTCTATGCAACCCTGACAGCTGCCGGTGGTCGCGGGTTTAGAGATTGATTTTTAAACTACTATAACTATTATACGAGGCCTTTAAAACTAATAACAGCTTTTGCGACGGGGTCTTCCAGCGATTTTTCGTTAATAATTAACTAGGCTGAACATCTTCGATTTGAACAGCCTAGAGAAAATCGCGTTTTAAACCCGCCCCCCTCTAAACGGCGCCAAAATCGCGCACACCCGCAGCGACAGATTTTCAGCGACGCTTCAGGTAGGCTTTGCAACATACCTATTCTAAGGGGAGTAGGAGGCAACCGTGGCTGACAAGAGAAGTTAGGGATAGAATAAAACTAAAAGAAAAGATGTATAACACAGCAAAGAGTAGCCGGAAGCCAGAGGACTGGGAAACTTTCATAGGACAACAGAAGGAAACAAAACGGGCAATACGGGCTGAAAAGATGAAGTACGAGGGGAAGCTGGCCAGGAATATAAAGAAGGACAGTAAAAGCTTCTTTAGATATGTTAAGGGAAAAAGAGTAGCAAAGTCAAATATGGGTCCCATGAAGGCAGACACGGGTGAAATTATTATGGGCAACTAGGAAATGGCAGAAGAGTTGAATAGGTACTTCGCATCTGTCTTCACTATGGAAGACACAAACAATCTCCCAGATGTACTGGAGGGCAGAGGATCTAAGGGGGTAGAGGCTAATGGGACTGAAGGATGATAAACCACCTGGGCCTGATGGTCTGCATCCCAGGGTCCTCAGGGAGGTGGCTCTAGAAATAGTGCACGCATTGGTGATCATTTTCCAATGTTCAATAGATTCAGGATCAGTTCCTGTGGATTGGAGGATAGCTAATGTTATCCCACTTTTCAAGAAAGGAGCGAGAGAGAAAACGGGGAATTACAGACCAGTTAGCCTGACCGGTGATGGGAAAGATGCTGGAGTCAATTATTAAAGAGGTAATAATGGGCATTTGGATAGCAGTAAAAGGATTAATCCAAGCCAACATGGATTTATGAAAGGGAAATCATGCTTGACTAATCTTCTGGAATTTTTTGAGGATGTGACAAGTAAAATGGATGAAGGGGTGCCAGTGGATGTAGTGTATCTAGACTTTCAGAAAACCTTTGATAAGGTCTCGTACGGGAGACTGGTGACTAAAATTAGAGCACATGGTATTGGGGGTAGGGTGTTGACATGTATAGAAAATTGGTTGGCACACTGGAAGCAAAGAGTAGGAATGAACGGGTCCTTTTCAGAATGGCAGGCAATGGCGAGTGGAGTGCCGCAAGGCTCGATGTTGGGGCCGCAACTGTTTACCATATATATTAATGATTTGGAAGAGGGAATTAGGAGCAACACTAGCAAGTTTGCGGATGACACAAAGCTGGGTGGCAGTATGAACTGTGAAGAGGATGTTAGGAGGTTGCAGGGTGACCTGGACAGGTTGAGTGAGTGGGCAGATGCGTGGCAGATGCAGTATAATATAGATAAATGTGAGGTTATCCACTTTGGCGGAAAAAACAAGGGGGCAGATTATTATCTCAATGGGGTTAGGTTAGATAAGGGGGAGGTACAGCGAGACCTGGGCGTCCTTGTACACTGGTCACTGAAAGTTGGCTTACAGGTACAGCAGGCAGTGAAGAAAGCTAATGGAATGTTGGCCTTCATAACAAGACGATTCCAGTATAGGAGTAAAGAGGTTCTTCTGCAGTTGTATAGAGCTCTGGTGAGACCACATCTGGAGTATTGTGTACGGTTTTGGTCTCCTAATTTGAGGAAGGACATCCTTGTGATTGAGGCAGTGCAGCGTAGGTTCACGAGATTGATCTCTGGGATGGCGGGACTGTCATATGAGGAAAGATTGAAAAGACATGGCTTGTATTCACTGGAGTTTAGAAGGATAAGGGGGAATCTCATAGAAACATATAAAATTATAAAAGGACTGGACAAGCTAGATGCAGGAAAAATGTTCCCAATGTTGGGCGAGTCCAGAACCAGGGGCCACAGTCTTAGAATAAAGGGGAGGTCATTTAAGACTGAGGTGAGAAAAAACTTTTTCACCCAGAGAGTTGTGAATTTATGGAATTCCCTGCCACAGAGGGCAGTGGAGGCCAAATCACTGGATGGATTTAAGAGAGAGTTAGATAGAGCTCTAGGGGCTAGTGGAGTCAAGGGATATGGAGAGAAGGCAGGCACGGGTTATTGATAGGGGACGATCAGCCATGATTGCTGACTCGAAGGGCTGAATGGCCTCCTCCTGCACCTATTTTCTATGTGTCTGTGTTTCTATGCAATGCAGCAGCCAGCAAAGGATCCTGAAGCGTTAGTCCAGCACTTGCTCCAATTGTTATACCAGGAAACCAATTTCATTTGTTGTGTGATGTAAAGGCTTCCTCTGTTGAATATTTAACCAAGGTTGTGTCATCAGAAAGCTTCTTTTAGGAAATGGAAAAAGAAAAGTGGCCACAGTATTTAGAACAGAGTATTTTTAATAAACAATAGGAAGCTTTGATCAATGGCACAATTAATCCCTCTGACAGAGGATTCATTGCAGATTGTAAATACCTCAGAAAGTGTTAGTTACTCCAGCACGTTGTGTATTTTTTTGCAAACAACCATCTGCAGTCTATCTGCCTACATTATAAAATAGTACAGTATATTGTTGATGATGCTAGATTTGATATTCCCATGTTTACCTACCCAGAAATGAGTGTTGTGCACATTAATAGCAAGTATTTATTCTTTTTCATCTCGCTGCAAACACATCCCTGCTTCAGGTAGATTCATCGTCATTCAGGGAATTTCCCTTGTCTACCTGAAGAGGGTGCAATGATGTAATTGACATACCATTGAATGCCTGAACCTTCTACATGTAAATTTCCAGTTTTGGCACAAGGCGCCATTATAGACAAATGGTGGCACTGCTTCCAGTTAAGCTTGCAGTTTGAGATGATATTTGTCTGAAGAGGTTGCAGGCATTACCAAGAAAGGTATTTATTTTTGATCATTTGAATAAAAAATGTTCTTTAATTTAATATATTGTTGCAGGAAACTATCACTCTTGTCACTCGTTCAATTTTTTTAATTACCTTTTACAAGATGGAATAAATTGTCTTTTAGGACATTTTTCAGGTCGAATAAGGAATCGGTGCATTATTAGAGATGCAATTGTTGATTGGTTTGCATGGGATTCTGCAGAGGTGAATGTTAAGGTCCTTGCTGTTCTCCATTCTGATCAATAATATGGATGAAGATATCAGTGAACTTTCCATGATATCATGTATGAAACACGGATATGTATCTAGATAAGAAAAATCTCTAAGTGAGATCTAGATGTGAAAGTGACAAGGCTGCATCCAACACAAATTTACCTGTGTTCCCATTTCAAAGTACTCCATTGACTACTCCAATGCTTTCAATCATTTTTCATTTCAGTTGTTACTGAAGGTCAAGATTTATAACAAAACCCATTGAATGTAATGCAGCAATTTCCCAAAATTCCCTTCATGGCAGTTGATCTTCACCGGACAACTTCAGCAGGAAAATGGGGCAACACCACTTCCAAGCTCACCTTAAAGTCACACACAATCCTGCTGAGAAGCCACATTGCACCTTCTAGATTTCTGTAGTAAAATTCTAGAACTCTCTATTTGATAGTACTATTTGATTACCTTCACCACACATATCTCTTAGATCATAAGATCATAAGATCATTAGTGATCTTCCAGATCTTCCAGAACTAGGGGTCACAGTTTAAGGATAAGAGGGAAGTCTTTTAGGACCGAGATGAGAAAATCATTTTTTACACAGAGAGTGGTGAATCTGTGGAATTCTCTGCCACAGAAGGTAGTTGAGGCCAGTTCATTGGCCAAATTTAAGCGGGAGTTAGATGTGGCCCGTGTGGCTAAAGTGATCAGGGGGTATGGAGAGAAGGCAGGGATGGGATACTGAGTTGGATGATCAGCCGTGATCATATTGAATGGTGGTGCAGGCTCGAAGGGCCAAATGGCCTACTCCTGCACCTATTTTCTATATTCTATGTTTCTATGTGATAGGAGTAGAATTTCAGCCCATCAAGTGTACTCCGCCATTCAATCATGGCTGATCTATCTCTCCCTGCTAAACCCATTCTCCTGCCTTCTCCCCATAACCTCTGACACCCGTACTAATCAAGAATCTTGTTTACTAATCCTGTTTAGTAAAGACTAATGTAAGACAGTGAAGAAGGCTGTCTAAGGTTATAATCTAGGATCTAGATCTAGAATGGTGACATTCATTTTGAGAGAACTAGAATATAAAAGCAGGGATGTAATGCTGAGGCTCCATTAGACACTGGTCAAACGGCATTTGGGGTATTTTGAACCACATATCTGAGGAAGGATGTGTTGGTGTTGGAGAGGGTCCAGAGGAGGTTTACAAGAATTATCCCAGGGATGATTGGGTTAATGAGCTCTGGGCCTACGCTCGCTGGAGTTTAGAAAGATGAGGGGAGGACCTCATAGAAACTTGCCGTATAATGAAAGGCCTGGATAGAGCAGATGTGGAGAGGATGTTTCCACCAGTGGGACAGTCTAGGACAAGAGCGTACAGCCTCCGAATAAAAGGACGTACATTTAGAAACGAGATGAGGGGAATTTCTTTAGCCAGAGGGTGGTGAATCTATGGAATTCATTGCCACAGATGGCTGTCGAGGCCAAGTCTTTAGGTATATTTTAAACAAAAATTGGCACGTACTTGATTAGTAAGGGTGTCAATGGTTCTGGGGAGAAGACAGGAGAATGAAGTTGAGGGGGAAATATAGACTAGCCATGAGCAGGGGCCGCGGAACGTTGTTGAAAGTGGGGGGCTGTACGATCACTGGTCACCAGTCTCGGGGGTACCCGGTGAGGTTGCGGAGCAACCGAGCGGGGGGAGGGTGTGGGAGGGTGGCACAATTATTATTTGTTGTTGTTGCTCAACCTCCAAAAACCTTGGGATAATACAGGCCATCTCCCAACTCAAAAAGTGGGGAGATATATCCCCCATCACCCCCCCATCTCTCTCTCGTGGCCGACTCGCTATATCTCTCTCCCTCCCTCTCTGGGACCAACTCCCTCTCTCTCTCTCTCTCTCTCTCTCTCTCTCTCGGGACCGACACTCTCTCTCGGGGCCAAAACTCTCTCTCTCTCTCTCTCTGGGACCTCCCTCCCTCCCTCAATCCCTTCCGCTTGGCGGCTAATCATAGCACTTCGTTCACTGCCCCAGAACGTACACAGTTAATGCCTGGTACGTGGGCGGTGTTGTAAAAAAGAGCGACTTAAGGATACAAGTACATAGTCCCTGCAAGTAATGACACAGGTAGACAAAGTGTTGAAGAGCATTGAGTAAAAATGGTGATGTTATACTATAATTGTACAAGTCATTGGTGAGTCTACACTTTGACTATTATGTACTGTTCTGGTTACACAGCTATAGGAAGGATGTATTTAAGCTGGAAAGTGACAAGAAAAGATTGAAAAAGGGATGTTGGAGGACCAATATTATTAAGGCGAAACTGGAAAGGCTGGGACATATTTACCTGGAGCATAGGAGATTGAGAGATAATCTTACATAGGTAAATGAAATCATGAGGTTCATTGATAATGTACATAGTCACAGTCTGTTTCCCAGGGTAAGTGAGGCTAGCAGAGGGCATAAATATAAGGTGAGTGGGGAATGATTTAAAGGGAACCTGAGGGGCACATTTTTCATCGGGGAGGTGGTGAGTACATGAAACAAACTGCCCGAGAAAGCTGTAGAGGCAGGTCCAATTACAATGTATAAAATACATTAGACTGGAACATGGAAAGTAGAGGTTTAAAGACATGGGCCAAATGCAGGCAGATGGAATTCAAGTAGACATCTTGGTCAGCATGGATGAGTTGAGCCAAAATAACAATGAGAAATAAATGATTTAAAGGGGATCTGAGGAGTAAGTATTTCACATAGATGGTGTTGGATATATGGAACAAGCTGCCAAAGTAAATTGTAGAGGCAGGTACAATTACAACATTAATAAGACATTGAGACAGATTTATGAAATGGAAAGGTTTAATGGCATATGAGCGAATTGCAGAGAAAATGCAAGTAGCTCAGGAAGGCACCTTGGTCAACATGGACAAGTTGGGCCAAAGGCCGTGCTTCCATGCTGTATAACTCCATGAGCCTATGACTCCATGAGATATTCATTCAGTTCTTCAGCCATGTCTTTTGCCTCCATGACTGGACTTCCTTTTAGACTCTTAGCTCCACTTTTACTACATTTTGCTTATTCACTTAATTATATTATTTTTTTATTCATTTTTATGTTTGCTGCCAGTCTTTTATCATTGTCTCTATTTGCCTTTCTTATTTCATTTTTTATTAGGTCTCTTAATTTTTCGCAATGAGTCTAATTTTCTGTTGGGTTAATTTTATGTACATCCATTATGTGCATGTACCTACAATCAGTACCAGTAACATGGATCCAATAGATGTCTCACCCCATGTGCAGGTGGAAATCGTTCTTGACCATTTCCCACCCCACACCACCCTGCCTCATCACCTCATTTCATCTGAGGTGAACCAGATACAGAAACCAAGCACCATGTCTTTGGAAATGATGAAGAGAAACTTAAAACAAAACAAAACAAAACAAAACAAGGCTGGTTCTTCTGCATGAACCAGCCATGATATGAGAAGTACGTGTGAAGTTCAGTATTATGTCAATACTATTATTTTGCTGTTTCATTAGGATTTAATTACTGTCACAGCCAAACAAGTTTGTAAATTTATGATTGTAATGTACTTTAAAACATGGGTAGAAAAATCAATGACAGATTTAAAGTTCAGCACAAACAAAACATGTGCATGTGGAGATTGAAAATATGAGAGTTTTTATTAGTCCTTGTATTTGGTTCAAATTTGTGGTAACAGGGGCGTTCTTTTGATTTCCTGCAAGCAGCCGCATGTATTCTTGTGCGTTGACTAAATTAAGTTTTCTATATTACGGCAGTTAGAATAAATGAACTAACCTGGGAATAATAGCCTATTCCTATTAGTTTCATAGCATGACACACCTGACGTGTATGTGTACACTAAGGGCCAAAGAATTATCACCTTCACCTTTTCAGAATGGTACCCAGGATAATGATATACAAATAACTACCTTAAATGCATACCTTTCCAATTATGCCAAAAGGATGTCCCTGGGAACAATATATACCTCCGCAGATGAGGTTTGGAAGAACAGTCAATATAATCAATTTTAAGACACCATTTGCAGCACCTTCCTCAGCTGTAAAATGCAGCCTTAAAGGAAGTTCATTAAATTCTCCTGTTGCCTTATGAATTATCTGTGCAATAATATGAACAAAATGAAAGTAAATTGTATTTTTCCTATTTAAATTACATTTATTTGGATAATGCATTGTAAATGGATGAACTCACAAAAAATTCTGGTATAATACTTTTTATTGAAGTTTTTTGTTTATGTAACATGATATAGACTTGGTGTTAAAACTATAACATATACTGTATTAAGAAAGTGCATGTTCTACAAACATTGTTTACATAAACTACAGAACAGTAAGTAGTCGCATTCTGCAACATCACTCACCCTTGAGGGCAACAGTGCAGAAGCAATAATTGTCTTTGGTCGCATACTTTACTGAGTGCTTCTTCGAAGATCTTCAGCTGATTGTGCAGAATTCAGAGTGAAAATTCACTTTGTGCTCCAGACTTCCCCAAGAAACCACCATGTGACCTATGAGAACTCTACTCCTTTCTCCCATTATCTCCTCTCTATTTTTTTCTGTTCTAAACATTTTCTACAAGTTCTTATGAGATTTCTTCCATTTTCATTAACTGTGGCTGACATCCCAACATCACCATAGCTGACAGGCGTCTCTAATACATATGTTCATTTTCCTTCTCTACCGTTCATTGCACAGTCACCCCCACCTCGTCTCACACAAATCAAGGGAAGGGTTCCCTTTATCCTTAATTTGCAATTGATCAGTCTCAAATTTAAATGTTATCTTCTTCTCTAATTCATTTTTAGCATTCCAAAGGAACCATTTCCCCCGTAACTCTACCATTCATTTTTCCATCTACATTCAACATCTACATTCACTCTTCCCTCAGCAGCTTGCCATGCATCCACAGGAAATGCAAATCCTGCCCTTTCCATTCCCACATTCCAGTGACCAAACACTCCATCTGGGTGAAGCAGTGAATCACTTTTTCTACCAATCAAGTGTACTGCATTCTAGAAACATAGACACATAGAAAATAGGTGCAGGACTAGGCCATTCGGCCCTTCGACCCAGCACCGCCATTCAATATGATCACGGCTGATCATCCAAAATCAATACTCTGTTCCTGCTTTCTCCCCATATCCTTTGATTCCATTAGCCCCAAGAGCCATATCTAACTCTCTCTTGAATATGTCCATTGAATTGGCCTCCACTGCCTTCTGTGGCAGATAGTTCCACAGATTCACAACTCTCTGAGTGAAAACGTTTTTCCTCATCTCAGTCCTAAATGGCCTATCCCTTATTCTTAAACTGTGATCGCTAGTTCTGGACTCCCCCAATACCGGAAACATTTTTCCTGCATCTAGCTTGTCCAATTGCTTAAGAATTTTATGTTTCTATAAGATGCCCTCTCATCCTTCTGAATTCCAGTGAATACAAACGTGCCCAGTCGATCCATTCATTCTTTCCTTCCTGTCTGCCAATCAGTTCTCCATCCATGTCATTACCCTACCCCTAATACCATGTGTTCTAATTTTTCACACTAATCTCTTGTGTGGGACCTTGATAAAGGCTCCCTTATCTATTCCACTTGTTACATCTTCAAAAAATTCCAGAAGATTAGTCAAGCATGATTTCCCCTTCATAAATCCATGCTGACTTTGACCGATCCTGTAACTGCCTTCCAAATGCACTGCTATTACATCTTTAATAATCGACTCAAGCATCTTTCCCACTACTGATGTAATAGCCCTGTCCCACTGTACGAGTTCATTCCAAGAGCTCTCCCGAGTTAAAATAAAAAAATCAAACTCGTGGTAAGCACGTAGAATGAACGTAGCGCGTACGTCAGAGCTCGGGGACGTCTCTTAGCGGCTCGTAATGCCTTCAGCAGGTACTCGGGAAACGCAGTAAGCTCGGGAAGACTCGTGAAGATTTTTCAACGTTGAAAAATGGCCACGAGAGCCCCGAGTACTTACGAACGGCCATTACCGTAAATCTCCGAGTTCGAATCAGGGCCAAACTCGGGAGAACTCTTGAATGAACTCATACAGTGGGACAGGGCTTTAAGGCTAATGGCCCTGTCTCACGGTTCGAGTCCACCCATGAGTGATCCCGAGTGAAAGAAAAAATCAAACTCGTGGTTGTCTACGAGATCCCGAGTTTATGTTCAAGAGTTTAACCGAGTTCCCACGTGTATATCTAAGTTTGCCGGTTACTTCTCATTTCTGCGAAGTACCAAGTTTCTCTCCCGAGTTACTCTTGAGCCAACAGCGACTACCGACGTGTGGAAAAATCATCACATGGTAAAAATGATGTCATGCAGTTTTTTTTCACTATAAAAAGACCCAGCCTGAAGAATGATCTCGACCCGAAACATCACCTATTTCTTTTCTCCAGAGACGCTGCCTGACCAGCTGAGTTAGTCCATCATTTTGTGTCTATCTTTGGTTTAAACTAGTATCTGCAACTCCTTCCTTCAAACTTTTAGAGCAGTTTGTTTCAAGACACAATCCTTCCAAAATTGCATTCAAAAGTAAATTTGAACTGCATTTGTTCAAGGTCTGGCATCTATAATTGAAAGGCATAGGCTGTTTTGTATCGGGAGGAACTGCAGGTGCTGGTTTGCACCGAAGATAGACACAAAATGCTGGAGTAACTCAGCGGGACATGCAAAATTTCTGGAGAGACGTTTCTGGTCGAGTCCCTTCTTCAGACTGAAAAAACGTTTCGACCCTTCTCTCCAGAGATGCTGCCGGCTTGGCTGAGTTACTCCAGCTTTTTGTGTCTAGTAAGATTGTTTTATTCCCTTAATTTATCTCTCATCAAAACGTTGGTAAACTTCTAACAAAAAGATTAGGTAAATTGAACATTAACATTATTGTTTCCCCCGACAGCAATGTCCGTAGACCAGAGGGATAGCAGTGTGTGTCTCTCTACTCACCCAGTATGTCCGTCAGAGCAATGATATAGTGAGAGAGAGCACGGGTTAAAGCTAACTAGGATGACTTGCAGTCTGGTTGCACTTTGAGGCAGTGGTCAGAAACTGATTCTAGAGCTGATGATGAAGTGGGAGATACACTATATTGACCCTCAAGAGGGAGCGAGCTCTGTGATTATAATTGACGCACAGATGGGAGAGATATCCTCTCTCTACAGGGGACCTGAAGGCATTTCACAAACAAACTCCGAGGTTCCTTGCAGATACAAGGAACTGTTCTATCTTATACGTTAACGGTCCCGACCCAAAACGTCATCCGTCTATCTATGTTCTCCAGAGATGCTGCTGCCTGACCTGCTGAGTTAATCCCTCACTCAGTAAAGTAAACTAAAGTAAAGCAGCATCTGCAGTCCCTAAGCCACAAGGTGCTGGTGTAACTCAGCAGGTCGGGCAGCAGTATCTCTGGAGAACGTGGGAAGGTGACGTTTTGGATCAAACAGTCCTGAGTAGGCCCTTCTGAAGAAGTGTCTCGACCCGAAACGTCACCTACCCATGCTCTCCAGAGAAGCTGCCTGACCCGCTGAGTTACTCCAGCATTTTGGTGAGTTATGAGCCATGTTATCAGTAAAAGGTTCTTGTCATTCAGGGCTCATCCACTTTGTAATGCAATCTTTGGTAGAATATAGAATAATAATAATAATAATAAATTTTATTTTTGGGCGCCTTTCAGCGGTTGGGCCACCTGGAACGGCCGCTTCCTAGCTGGAGACCGCGGCTTCCGAAGCCGACAAGGCCGCGCTGGCCTGGAGCTCCCAGGCACCCGATGTTGAAATCGGCGCCGCCCGCTCCGCTCCGCAGACCCGCAGCCCGGAGGTGTCGAACACGGCGGACACAGCTCACCAGAGCTCCAGTGCGTCGATCCAGCGCGGCGACTCAGGCAAGGCATCGCCCGCTCCGCTCCGCGACAGCGCACCAGCTGGTAGGCCACGAGGACGGGTTGACGGGCAGCCCAGAGAAAAAGCTGCCTCACCGACCAGGTAGGGACCTAGAAGTAAATTTGCCCCCTACCCCCCACATTAAAAAGTCAATTTCTCCAACGGACGAAACACAGGACTTACTAAAAACTTTTTTTTTAAAAGCGAAGTAAACGGACGGCTGCTGGTTAGCAGCCGCTCCCCAAGATGGCTCCTCCTCCACTGAACATAGAACATTTATAGAACATAGTCTATAAATATTATTCATAGAAGCCGTGCAATAGTTCCATGCTGAAATAACATTGAAAGCCAAGCTCACCAATTCCCTCTCAATAAACTGTATTCCATTTATCCTATATCCGTACAATCTGGATGGCTCGATTGTAATCATATATTGTGTGCAGTTTTGGTCTCCTAATTTGAGGAAAGACATTATTGCTATTGAGAGAGTGCACCAGGTTAATTCCCGGGATGGCTGGACTGACATATGAAGAAAGAATGGGTATACTGGGCTTGTATTCATTGGACTTTCAACAGATGAGAGGAGTTCTTATAGAAATATATACAATTCTTAAAGGATTGGACAGGCTAGATGCAGGAAAAATGTTCCCGATGTTGGGGGAGCAGAACCAGGGTCACCGCTTAAGAATAAGGGGTAAGCCATTTAGGACTGAGATGAGGGGAAACTTTATCACCCAGAGAGTTGTGAATTTGTGGAATTCTCTGCCACTGAAGGCAATGGAGGCCAATTCACTAGATGTTTTCACGAGAGAGTTAGATATAGCTCTTCGGGCTAACGGAGTCAAGGGATATGGGGAGAAGGCAGGAACGGTACTGATTTTGGATGATCAGCCATGATCATATTGAATGGTGGTGCTTGCTCGAAGGGTTGAGTGGCCTACTACTGCACCTATTTTCTATGCTTCCATGCTTCTATGTTTATATGTTAACAATTTCAGATAACAAGCCTTTCCTGTTTGTACTAGTACTTTCACTTTGGGCAACACAGTGGTGCAACTAGTGGAGCTGCTGCCTGAGACCCGGTGTCAGAGACCCGGGTTTGATCCTGACCTCAGGTGCTGTCTGTGTGGAGTTTGCACGTTCTCCCTGTGACTGGATGGGTTTCCTCTGGGTGCTCTGGTTTCCTCTCACATCCCAAAGATAAAGACATGCAGGATTGCAGGTTAAATATTCTCTGTAAATTAACCCTTGTGTGTAGGGAGTGAATGAGAAAGTGGGATAACATAGAACTAGTGTGAAGGGGTGATTGGAATGGTCAATGTGGACTCAGTGGGCCGAAGGGCCTGTTTCCATGCTGTATTTCTAAACGAAGCTATACTACCTGACTTGAAACGAAGCGGAAAGTGCAAGACAACCATTAGCCAGATATTAACCGTGAGCCAGATATCAAACCGTCGAGATTTCTAAACATTTGAATAGTGGACTACTGGAACTTTACTGTACCTGGAAACAGATTGAGCAATGTTAGATACATAGATACATAGACAATAGGTGCAGGAGTAGGCCATTCGGCCCTTCGAGCTAGCGCCATTCAATGTGATCATGGCTGATCATCTACAACCCGTTCCTGCCTTCTCCCCATACCCCTTGATTCCGCTAGCCCTAAGAGCTTGATTTAACTCTCTTTTGTTTGCATCCAAAGAATCTGCCCCCACTGCCTTCAGTGAATTCCACAAATTCACAACTTTCTGTGTGAAAAAGTTTGTCCTCACCTCAGTTCTAAATGGCCTACCCCTTATCTTAAACTGTGGCCCCTGGTTCTGGGCTCCCCCAACATCGGGAACATGTTTCCTGCATCTAGCGTGTCCAATCCCTTAATAATTTTATATGTTTCTATGAATCCCTCTCATCCTTCTAAATTCCAGTCAATTGATGTTAATTGATTGAAAATACTTGCCTTTTAGTGGGGCCAGTCAAGATGGTGATGAATGGTTTAATGACGCACTTCACACTTTTTATTTGGATTTTATTTGCACAACCCACTAATGAAATTTTAAATCAAACTATATCTTGTAAAAAGATTGAATACTTATCATCACATATTTTGTTTGGCATCTTTTATTTTTTGCATCTTTGTGAACTTTACCAATTGATGCTCGTAGGATACAAGGGATGTCAGACCATTTCTATATGGTCACTTACAAATGAAGTCGCGCTTTTCCACTTTTTTAATGAATGAATGACTTTTTATCCAGTGTCCCCATTGCCTGAGTTCTCTGCTGTTATGTGGTTCTGACAGGCACATTAAACCTTCTTAAAAAATGCAAAACTGCTTCTTTGCGAACTCCTATTCCAACTAAAGAATGTTATACAAAAAAATCTAATTAGTCAACATTTACATCCTCATTACAGAAACATAGAAAATAGGTGCAGGAGTAGGCCATTCGACCCTTCGAGTCAGCACAGGCATTCATAATAATGGCTGATCATCCAAAATCAGTACCCCATTCCTGCTTTCTCCCCATATCCCTTGAATCCGTTAGTTCTAAGAGCTATATCTAACTCTCTCTTGAATACATCGAGAGATGTATTGAGGACTAAATTTCAAAGTTCCACAATTCTTTGGATAAAAGCTTGCTTCCTGATTCTCCTCCTAGCTGGCGGAGATTATATTATTCTGGATTCCCCAACAGATCAATAGTTCTTTTACATTTGCTTTATCTAATCCTTTTATCATTTTAACCACTACTTCACCTTCCGTGCTCAAGGGAATACATACCAAGATTACGCCATATGTTTTAATGATTTACCCCTTTCAACTTCAGTACAATCCTGGTAAATATGAGTCCCTTTTTCAAGGTCAACATAGAGAGCTGACCCAAGTACTCCATATGGGATCTGATCAAAGTTCTCTTCTGCTTTGTATTCTAACCCTATTAAGATAAAGCCAATCTATCCATTAGTTTTTGCATTATTGTTGCTGCAGATTCTGATCAGTCTTTTGCATTTCTATCAGTATATCTAACTTGGACTGACATTTCTGTAAAATGTGCATTCTTTCGCTTCGTTTTTGAGCTTATTTACTAATCTAAATGTGCAAAAACCAGGTCACAAACACTGGAGTGAGAAAATATTTAGCTGGCAGCGAATTATTATTCATTGAAGTTTCAGTGCAGATAAAGCAGATACAAAAATATATTAACTATCACACTGAGCCACGAGGAGACGGGACCTTGTCCCACAATTCTCATGGATTTCAAACAGGTTTTAAGGGAAATGCACTCTGATAGAGGATATTGATATTTTTATATTTCTCATGTCTGTATCTGCATGGATTATCTCCAAAAGTTTATTTTACTGTTCATTGTTGAAAATTTCTGAGGAAGAGGACATGGGAAGATTAAGGATTGTCAGAGTACTCCAGAAAGAGGCAGAGCCAAATGTTATTTAGAGGAAAAGGAGAATGGTGATTTGATAGGAATAGAATGCATTTATTGTCATTCAAACCTAGGTTTGAACGAAATATCATTTCTACAGTTTCTTACATTACAAAACAATCCAAGACCCACACTTAACACAGTTTACATAAACATCCATCACAGTGAGTCTCCAACATCTCCTCACTGTGATGGAAGGCAAAGTCTTTATCTCTTCCCTTTGTTCCTTCTCCCGTGGTCCAGCAGTCCAACTGCAGTGTCGAGGCAAACTGGGGCTCCGATGTTAAAGCCCCCGGCGGGCGATGGTAAGTCCTGAGGCCGTTTAAGCCACGCCGGGCGATGTTAGGCCCCTGCTCCATGTCCTTAAACCCGCGATTCCAGCGGGAGAAGTCGCCGTTGCAGAGCTCGGAAAAGTGGTCTCCCACCAGGGACTTGGAGCTCCCGATGTTCCCATCCACCGGGTCTGCGGCCGGTGCCTCCGAACTCCAAAGTCGGGTCGCAGCCGCGCGCCACCACAGCTCTTCCCGCTCCGAAGTTGGCCAGCTCCGCGATGTCAGTTCCGCAGGCTCTGTAACTGGAGCCCCCAGGTTAGTCCCGGCCAGAGGTCGCCGCCTGTCCAACGACATCCGAGACCCGACAGGGAATAGTCGGGTCCCCGCACAGGGAAGGGATTTAAACAGTTTCCCCCACAGCCCCCCCACCACCCCCACATATACACAGCTAAAAAAATAAAATAAAAACTAACTCAAGACATACATTTAACAAGACAAAAATAAAAAAAGACAGACGACTGTAGTCGAGCCGCTGCCGTTAGGCGCCGCCACTCCCACCGCCCCCCCGCCGCCACTCCCACTGCCATAGGAAAAGAATAACAAACAATCCCAGAGAAATGAATAACAGGAATAGAGCGCAGACTGAATGTCAGAAAGCAATTGGAAAAAATGGATTACTGGGAACAAAAGATTACTGACAACATTCGATTACAGAAGGAAAAGATTGGTGGCTGGAAGAAGCAGAATAACACAGAATGAAAGCTGGACTTCTTAAACTTCCGCACAAAAATCAGGTGTTTTGTAAATGTCTTTCAAACCTATGACACTCCTGTGGCTTTGTGCTATGTTTAAATTATAGGAAGTAGCTTTTGATGCAGTTTTGATGCAGGAGGAAATAGGTTTTGCAGTTTTGGTATTGATATTCATAAAATAACCCAATGCATTTCCTTGCCCGATGTAAAGCAAATTAATGTAAAATGGAAATGGGGAATTTCTGGCCTTCTCTGTTAAGTACTGTGTGTTTTTCTTCTATTTCTTCTTTCAATGGATGTTGCTGCATCCTTCCAAATGCCCCTGAATTGAGGTGGCATCAATCAGTGGGTCTGAAGTCATATAAAGGCTGGAATTGGTAGACTCTCTTTAAGTCAAAGAATCATAGGGCTAAATAGCACATAAACAGGCCCTGTTAAGCTGACCAAGTTAGCATACTTGTCTAGTCCATTTGCATGCATTTGGCCCATAGCTGCTAAGCCCTTCCTACATTGTAATCGTATCCACTTCTATTGCTTCCTTTGGCGGCTCATTCCAGATACAGGCTACCCTCCGAGTAAAGAAGGGTCCTGATCAAAATGCCACCTATCCATATTCTCCAAAGATACTGTATGACCCACTTAGTTACTCAAGCACTTTGTGTCTCTGAGTGAAAAATTGTGGTGCCTCTGAAATATCTCTCCTCTCACCTTAAGCCTATACACTCTAAACCATGAGTGTTTACTTTATCAATGCTCCTCATGATCTGTACACCTCAATAAGGTCATTCCTCTGCCTCAAAACACTCAAACGAAAAAAGTCCCAGTTTATCCATTTAAGAAACAGTTAAACAGGTGCAGGGATGCGATAGGTTTGGAGGGATATGGACCAAATGCGGACAGGTGGGACTAGTGTAGCTGTGACATGTTGGCTGGTGTGGGCAAGTTGGGCCAAAGGGTTTGTTTCCACACTGTATCACTGTGTGACTCTAGGACTCTGTGACTATCCAACCTCTCTCTAATACACAAGCCTGCAAGCCCCAGTAACATCCTGGTGAATTTCTTCTGCACCCTTTCCAACTTAATGACAGACCTCCTATTGCTGGGTGACTAGAACTGCAAACTGCAAACCGTACTTCAAGTCTGGTCTCATCAAAGACTTGTACAGCTACATCAGCTGCATCATCATCTCAATATCCTCCCAATGAAGGAAAAGCTTCACAACTTCCATTAATTCCTTCCTCCAAGCCAATGTTAAATCCAATTGGCTAGCTCACCTTCAATTCTTTGTTGTCTAATCTTCCAGACTAACTTATGATGTGAGACTTTGACAAAGATCTTGCTAAAGTCTATAGAGAAGCCCGCTGCCCTGCCCTCATCAATTTTCTTGGAGACTTTAATGCACATTATTAATGCCATAATGTGCTATGCTAATCCTTGGTCACACTTTTACACTCTATATACTTATAGAATCTCTTAGCATTTTCCTTTACGTTACCTGCCAGTTCTATTCCATGGACTCTTCTTGAAAGATATTCGCAAACTAGAAGGCTTATTACTTCAGCCCAACAATTTCAATGATTAGCAGTTCTGATGTAAGCATTTTTTTTAATCCAAAGTTTATTTAATGACTGATTTAAATCCTGATCCAGTCCTGATTAAAGATGGGATAGCAGCACATTTGGAAAGTGGTGAAATCATTGGACAAAGTCAGCATGGATTTACGAAAGGTAAATCATGTCTGACGAATCTTATTGAATTTTTCGAGGATGTAACTAGTAGAGTGGATAAGGGAGAACCAGTTGATGTGATATATCTGGACTTTCAGAAGGCTTTTGACAAGGTCCCACATAAGAGATTAGTATACAAACTTAAAGCACACAGTATTGGGGGTTCAGTATTGATGTGGATAGAGAACTGGCTGGCAAACAGGAAGCAAAGAGTAGGAGTAAACGGGTCCTTTTCAGAATGGCAGGCAGTGACTAGTGGGGTACCGCAAGGCTCAGTGCTGGGACCCCAGCTATTTACAATATATATTAATGATTTGGACGAGGGAATTGAATGCAACATCTCCAAGTTTGCGGATGACACAAAGCTGGGGGGCAGTGTTAGCTGTGAGGAGGATGCTAGGAGGCTGCAAGGTGACTTGGATAGGCTGGGTGAGTGGGCAAATGCATGGCAGATGCAGTATAATGTGGATAAATGTGAGGTTATCCACTTTGGTGGCAAAAACAGAAGTAGACTATTATCTAAATGGTGGCCGATTAGGAAAAGGGGAGATGCAACGAGACCTGGGTGTCATGGTACACCAGTCATTGAAAGTAGGCATGTAGGTGCAGCAGGCAGTGAAGAAAGCCAATGGTATGTTAGCATTCATAGCAAAGGGATTTGAGTATAGGATCAGGGAGGTTCTACTGCAGTTGTACAGGGTCTTGGTGAGACCACACCTGGAGTATTGCGTACAGTTTTGGTCTCCAAATCTGAGGAAATACATTCTTGCCATGGAGAGGGTGCAGAGAAGGTTCACCAGACTGATTCCTGGGATGTCAGGACTTTCATATGAAGAAAGACTGGATAGACTCGGCTTGTACTCGCTAGAATTTAGGAGATTGAGGGGGGATCTTATAGAAACGTACAGAATTCTTAAGGGGTTGGACAGGCTAGATGCAGGAAGATTGTTCCCGATGTTGGGGAAGTCCAGGACAAGGGGTCACAGTCTGAGGATAGAGGGGAAATCCTTTAGGATCGAGATGAGAAAAACATTTTTCACACAGAGAGTGGTGAATCTCTGGAACTCTCTGCCACTGAAGGTAGTTGAGGCCAGTTCATTGGCTATATTTAAGAGGGAACTAGATGTGGCCCTTGTGGCTAAAGGGATCAGGGGGCATGGAGAGAAGGCAGGTACAGGACACTGAGTTAGATGATCAGCCATGATCATATTAAATGGCGGTGCAGGGTCGAAGGGCCGAATGGCCTACTCCTGCACCTATTTTCTATGTTTTGATGTTTCTATGTTTCTATGTTTCTATGATAGACCATTCCAGCCCATAACATCGACCATTCCTTTGCCTCCACAGATGCTGCTCGACTCACTGACTTTGTCTTTTGCACTAGATTCCAGTATCGGCAGTCTCTTGTGTCACCACTCGTTTTAAATTCCCCTGTGCCTATATTTGGTTGCTAGGCCTGTATCGTAATAATTTTAATCATGACACTACCATATCCTGAAATAGATTTAATTTTAATAAAATAAATTTATGGAGTAGGAACAATATAAGAATATTAGTATTAATGTACTTTGATCAGTGTGTACAATTTGTTCCTTGTAGGAAGTATTGTTAATGCACATTGACACAAAAACTTGATGTCAATGCATTTCTTTGACTCCCTATCTGCTTATTTAGCAGTTGTGAATGTCAAGTAACCTAACTTAGTGAGAATTTATTTCATTATTACACACATGATCATGGCCCCAATTAAAACTGCTGTTACAGCAGCAGTGAGTCAAAAGTTGTTATTCTAGAGATAAAGTTATCCAGTGAAATATAAACACAGAGGACAGAGAAATAGAGAAATAGAGAACTTAAATTCTAATCATCTGTAGATTTGGACCAGAACATTAGTTCACTTAAATTCTGTCTCACACTCCGAGCCAGTTATTTATCACAAAATTGTCATGGAACATGATTTTAGTAAGCCATTTTATAAAGTTCCTTTTGGTAGACTGCTCCAGAAGATTAAGATGCATGGAATCCATGCTAACTTGATAGTTTGGTGCATGCTCGTGGGACAGGCCCTTAAATTTACCCCCTTAGTCAACACCGAATACGAGCACTGGAAATCCAACTCTCTTTTATTGTGCACGATACCAATACAATACCTAGTCCAATACCGCGGGACCGATCCTTGTCTCTACTCACTCAAGCCCAACAGCCTCGCACATATAGAGCACACACCGCAGAAGATCGTCACACCCCAATGTGCTCCCCACTCTTTTACACCCTTACAGACCCTTGGCGCGAAAATACATGGAGGGAGGGGGGGGGGGGGGTCATCCCCTACATGCCAATTACCGATACGGGCTGCAAAATACATTGAATGACAGTTCCCTAACCCAATCATACAATAGCACTTACATAGTTTCAACACAAAGCACTTGGGGGAAACACTTGTGTTAAGTAAAGAAACATTACCCCCAGGTAAAGTAAACATCTTTGGTGAGGCCCCTCTCCTGGGCCAATCACAATTAGTGGCGGGAAGACTCTGCAACATAATTGCATCCCATAATTTCCCCAACCAATCCCAAGCATACATTTGCAACAGGACCAAGTTCCTTCTGCAAAATCTCATACATATTAACAATTATAGGCCATCTGGACATCGACCTCTCTCTATTCAACCCCGTCCCTGGCCACAGACTTTCTGGAGCCATCTATACCTCATGGTTCTGCAGCCTTTTGCAAAAGATGCCAAGCAGGTTCTACAGATCTTTTAAACAGACATCCTCCACCTTGTCAAGTACCACAAAATGCCTGATATTAACAGTATAATTACTGCCAATCATAGCCTATGGATACCAGACACTGGGAAATGGGCCAGATGGATATACAAAAATATTATGTGTTTTGTTTTTAATGATTTGATGCTATCTGTTCTGGATTTACCCAGCCCCAGTCAACTGATAGGTGAGAGCAAGGCTCTCCATGGTCATTTTCTATTCACATTGCACGACAGAACAAGCCCCTTCAAATTAGTTAAATGTCAAGGGAGAAAAAAAACAAATGGCTGGGTTCACGTGTGGAGCATTTGGCTCGACAGAGATCCTTATTTACATTGTTTTCTTTTTCTACTTATTGAAGGGCAATAATCTTTATTACGATCCTTGCTTGAAATCTGGATTTGGAGGGTTTCTGGCTGGTCTCCAAAGGGCCTATTACAAACGTACGATCTCCTATTTATACTGACAACCTTCCATCTCCATTCTAAACCTGAAATCTTAACAATACCTTCCCTGCACCTGAACATCCCCCATGTGCTGTCTGACCCACTGAGTCCCACCAACAGTTTGTTGTTGGTTCAGGATTCCAGCATCTGCTGCCTTGTTTGTCTCCAACTTGATTTGATGCCTGCTGTATGTTGAGTTATAGAGTCATAGATTGAAAGAGTACAAATGAGCATACACAGCACAGAAACAGGCCCTATGTAGCTACTGTACCTGCTTCAACTACTTCATTTGGGAACTCATTCCATATATCCACTACCATCTGTGAAAAAGCTGCACCTCGTTCCTACCAAATCTTGCCCCTTTTTAACCCAGATATCCATTTTAAGTCTGTTCCTCAATACTCATCCAGTGATACACTTGATCCCAGCTTCCTATACTTTACCCAGGCATCTTTCATTTTCCTGACCAGAACCTGTATCAAGTCAAGTCAAGAGAGTTTATTGTCATGTGTCCCAGATAGGACAATGAAATTCTTGCTTGTTGCAGCACACCAGAATATTGCAGGCATAAATACAGAACAGATCAGTGTGTCCATATACCATAGAATATACATATACACACATAAATAAACAGATAAAGTGAAATAGGCTGTTATAGTTCAGAGTTTTTTTGAAGTTGTGTTTAATAATCTGATGGCTGTGGGGAAGAAGCTGTTCCTAAACCTGGATGTTGTAGATTTCAGGCTCCTGTAACTTCTACCTGATTGTTATCGAGGATGACACATTTCCACCAATACGGAAGTGAATGAGGAAGTTGAGGATCCAATTGCAGAGGGATGTGCAGAGACCCAGATCTGAGAGCTTGGTAACCAGCTTGGAGGGGATGATGGTATTAAATGCCGAGCTGTAGTCAATGAATAACAGACTGACATATGAGTTTTTGTTGTCCAAGTGGTCCAGAGCGGAGTGGAGAGCCAGCGAGATCGCATCCACCATTGATCTGTTGCGGTGGTAAGCAAACTGCAGTGGGTCCAGGTTTTTGTCGAGGTATGAGTTGATTTGCGCCATGATCAGCCTCTCAAAGCACTTCATCACCACAGACGTTAGTGCCACAGGTCGATAGTCATTGAGGCACATCACCTTGCTCTTCTAGGGCACCAGTATTATTGATGCTCTTTTAAAGCAGGTGGGGACCTCAGACCTCAGAAGTGAGAGATTGAAAATGTCCGTAAAAACTCCAGCCAGTTGGTCTGCACAGGTTTTTAAAACACACCCGGGTATACCATCAGGTCCAGGTGCTTTCCAAGGGTTACCCCTCTGAAGGATCTTCTGACGTCGGCCTCTGTGACTGTGACCGAAATACCATCACGGCGATTGGGGGCTCGGGAAGGCACATCAGTGTTCTCCCTATCAAAGCGTGCATAGAACGCATTGAGCTCGTCAGGGAGTGATGCTTCGCTGACATTCGAGCTACCTCCTGATTTCGCCTTGTAGGAGGTGATTGCATTCAAGCCCTGCCACAGTTGCCGAACATCGGTCTCATCCTCCAGCTTGGAGCAGATGTCCCTTTTGGCCTTTTTGATGGCCTTACCAAGGTCGTATCTGGACTTCTTGTAGACCTCTGTATCTCCAGAGCTGAATGCCCGGGATCTGGTCTTCAGAAGAATGCGAATCTCATAGTTCATCCAAGGCTTCTGGTTAGGAAACACTCGGAAGGTTCTTGTTGGGATGCAGTCCTCCACACATTTCTTTATGAAGTCTGTAACGACTGTAGCGTATTCGTTCAGGTCCATTGCCGGGTCCCTGAACATTGCCCAGTCTACAGACTCCAACCAGTTCTGGAGTTGTTCCTCAGCCACCACCCCCCCCCCCCCCTCCCCCCCTCCCCCTAGTCCAGCTCTGTACAGTCCTCACCTCTGAGGGTGAGCGCTTCAATTGTTGCCTGTAGGCAGGAAGAAGCAGCACCACAGTATGGTCGGATTTACCGAAGGGAGGGTGAGGGATAAAGTGATAGGCGTCTTTGATGGTCGTGAAGCAGTGGTCGAGGGTGTTGGTGGAAGTTAGGGAGCGATTTCTTAAGGTTGGCTTTGTTGAAATCCCTGGCTATGGTCCAGAGTTCCCTGCTCCTACCTGCCTTGTCCATCACTCAAACAGGAATATGTATACCTTGAACTCTCACCATCACACGTATATAAGCAACCCCCTTTCTAGACATCCCTTTGCCCACAAACAACCTGTTACAATCAACTTCTGCAAATTCCTGCCCAATGCCATTAACCCTGTCCTTGCCCCAATTTAGAATTTTAACTTGTGGACCAGTCCTGTTCTGTGGTGGTCTAATGGTTAGAATTTAGCGCTCTTACCGCCACGGCCCGGGTTCGATTCCTGGTCAGGGAATTATATTTTAGGGCGGCATGGTGACTCAGCAGTAAAGTTGCTGTCTTACAGCGCTTGTAGCTCTGGAGACCCGGGTTCGAACCCAACGACGGGTGCTGTCTGTATAGAGTTTGTACATTCTTCCCGTGATCACATTTGTTTTCTCTGAGATCTTCGGTTTCCTCCCACACTCCAAAGACATACAGGTTTGTAGGTTAATTGGCCTCGTATAAATGTAAATTGCCCCGAGTGTGTGTAGGTAAGAGTGTTAATGTGCGGGAATCGCTGGTCGGTGAGGACTCAGTGGCCCAAAGGGCTGTTTCCGCGCTGTATCTTTAAACTAAACTAAACCAAACCAGCCCTGTCCTTATCCATAACTATTTTAAAGCTAATAGAACTGGTCCCACAGCGTTCACCCACTGACAATTCAGTCACTTGTCCTGCCCAATTCCCTAAGAGTAGGTCAAGCATTTCCCACTCCCTTGTAAGGCCCTCCATATATTACCTGCAGCAACTTTCCTGAACACATTTCATAAATTCCATCCTACCCGAGTCCTTGGCACCATGGCAGTACCATTGTACAGTATATTGGGAACGTTAAAATCCCCTATTATGCTAATGTGATAAGTCTTGCAATCTACTGGCATATTTGTTGCTCCTATTCCTGTTCATCTTTTGGAGGCCCATATATGAATCACATGGACATTTTTAGGCAGAACCTCTATAACATTAATTGGATGGAAGGAAGAATGTCTTGTTCTATGTTTTGGTAGTCTTTTTATTTTTGTTGCTTTGTATAATTTATTCATATATTATGTTTAGTTTGTTGTCTGAGTATTTGTGCCCATGATGCTGCTCCAGACAAGATTTTCAATGTACCATACTTATACATAAAATAATATACCCAACTTGACTTGAAGGAACACTAAAAGCCCTGTCCCACGGTACGAGTTCATTCCAAGAGTTCTACCGAGTTTGCCCTGATTCGAACTCGGAGATTTATGGTAATGGCCACTCGTCGGTACTCGGGGCTCTCGTGGACATTTTTCATCATGTTGAAAAATCTTCACGAGTCTTCTCGTGCTTACCTGCCGTTAGCGAGTCTTCCCGAGTGCCTGCCGTTAGTGCTAAGAGACGTCCCCGACCACCGACGTACCCGCTACGTTCATTCTCCGTGCTTACCACAAGTTTGATTTTTTTTAAATTCGGGAGAGCTCTTGGAATGAACTCGTACCGTGGGACAGGGCTTTGACAACACTTACCGACACTTTATTGTGTGGCTATGTTTGGAGTTCAATTCCACATTCTTGAAGTGGTAGCCTTTATATATCTTAATGGAGTATCATTGAATATCTGGATGTGTACTGTCATAAATATAGAAAACTATGCCCCTACTCTGGAAAACACTGGCCAAATAGTGTATCTACCACACAGAACCCGTAAAGCTATGGAGAGTAAGCTTGACATTTCTATGTGGATTTCCTAGTGGAATGGAGTTTAAGAATTTTCTTTCCAATATAGGAATCATTTCCGCTCCATTGCTGCTGACCCCAATTTAAATGGCAATCGATTTCTCTGGAAGTCTGTATTTCTTTTTTGCATCCACTGTTGAACTTATTTCACTGTTAACTTGTCACTTCTCCAATTAAAAAGTGTGGATTGATATTTTTGCATGTTGAAATATATACAATACATCTTTTGTTCATTGCTTTGCATGTTATGTTTTTCATACATATACATAGATGAAAATGCAAAGTTTTCTTAAAGTGAAGGGTTTTCTTTAGATTGCCACAGGTCTCCACATAAACCTTACAGCAGCTACAGGGTTCAAAGAGAAGTCACGTCTGAGCACTCAAAAAGCCATTACGGCTGCTCTTTGGAGGGTGAACAAGCATACCTTAGGATAAACCAGAAAAAAAATTACAATGAAAGAGGCAGACTTAATATCAGAGTCATGGAAGAAAATCCAGAAAAAATATAATAAAGACTTACACTTACCAAAGGCTCTCACTACTGCAGAAAGATGCACCATACTTTCAAGACAACAAAGTAAATTTGAATTGCTGTCAGGATTATAATGTAGGAAATGCAGCAGCCATTTTTTGCAAAGCAAAAGGCCCATCAACTTCAAAGTTGTCTTACAAATTATATTTGTAGGGATCTGGGGAATATCTATTTGAATAGGGCCAAAATATATTTTACTGCATCTAAGGGGCCAAATGTGCCTTGGTTTGAAGTATCATTTTATTGTCCATAAGTCCAATAGTGCATCACTTCAATTGTACTGAACCAGAATATCTGCCGAGACCTTTTTCGTTCCAACCAAATATAGCAGATCTTCAATCCACAACTTCCTACTCAAAGGTGAAATGGCGGACACAGGACACAGGCAATACTTTAGGTATATAATTAGCAACAACAACTTCTTATTATAGAGTGATTTCAGGTAATCAAAACATCACATGGTGTTTTCCAGAACTGCAATCATACAGCTGATGGTGAGACACTTAATAAGATATCAAGCACAAGACCACGGGCTTGATCAAAATGATCGGTCATAGAAAGGGCCTTGAATAAAGGTAGCAGAAAATGATGTAGAGCAGTGGTTTGGATTAGAGAGGGAATTCTAGGGTGGAAGGCATTGGCAATTAGAAACATGGAACATAGAAAAATAGGTGCAGTAGGATATTCGGCCCTTCGAGCTGATCATCTAAAATCAGTATCCTGTTCCTGCATTTTCCCCATATCCCTTGATTCCTTTAGCCCCAAGAGCTAAATCTAACTCTCTCTCAAAAACATACAGTGAATTGGCCTCCACTGCCTTCTGAGGCAGAGAATTCCACAGATTCACAACTCTCTGGCTGAAGATGTTTTTTCCTCATCCCATTCCTAAATGGCCTGGCCCTTATTGTAAATGGCCTGCCCCTAAACTGTAACCCCCGGTTCTGGACTCCCCAACATCGGAAATTTTTTTCCTGCATCTAGCCTGTCCAATCCTTTAAGAATTTTATGTTTCCATAAGATCCTCTCTCATCCTTCTAAATTCCAGTGAATACAAGCCCAATCGGCCCATTCTTTCATCATATGTCAGTCCCGCCATCCCGGGAATTAACCTGGTGAACCTTTCCTGTACTTCCTCAATAGCAATAAAGTCCTTCCTCAAATTAGGAGACCAAAATTGCACACAATACACCAGGTGCGTTCTCACCAGGGCCCTGTACAACTACAATAGGACCTCCTTGTTCCTAAATCCTCTCGCAAAGAAAGCTAACATGCCATTAGCTTTCTTCACTGCCTGCTGTACCTGCATGCATACTTTCAGTTACTGATGTGCAAACACACCCAGGTCTCGTTGCACCACCCCTTTTCCTAATCTGACCATTCAGATAACAATCTGCTTTCCTGTTCTTGCCACCAAAGTGGATAACCTCACATTTATCCACATTACACTGCATCTGTCATGCATCTGCCCACTCACCCAACCAATCCAAATCACCCTGCAGCCTCACAATATCCTCCTCGCAGCTCACACTGCCACCCAGCTTTGCGTCATCTGCAAACTTGGAGATGTCACATTTAATTCCCTCGTCTAAATCGTTAATTTATATTACTAAAAGTCTGATCTTGACCACTTCCTGTTGTTCTGTATATTGATTTTAGAAAAAACGCTGCCACTTACGGCTGTGATTTTTGGCCATCTTACTCAGAGTCCCCCTCCGCTGCGCAGGACAAGAGAATTTTTCCCATCGATTAAAAATAAAAGAGTTATTAGTGTTTTAAAAATGTTGAGATTCTCTCTCTTGAAGGCCACGCTCCTTCCGGAGGGACTATAAAACCCGGAGGTGCGGAGGTGCCTCAGTTCTCTGCAAGATGGGGGAGCGAGAGGTCGCAATTCTCAGTCTGAGCTGTGAATAACACTGAACAGATGTCTACTAAACTGTGAGTGGCTTTACTGACCTGTCAGTGCCCATAATGTGGTTTGAAAATGTCGTTTGAAAATGCAAAAGTGAGTTTAGGTTTGAAAGTGCTAAAGCAAGCTGTGTTTCCTTTGGTTTTGAAAGTGCTAAAGCAAGCTGTGTTGCCTTTGGTTTTGAAAGTTCTAAAGCAAGCTGTGTTGCCTTTGGTTTTGAATGTGCTAAAGCGAGCTGCCTTGCCTTCTATATAATTAAAAGTCTAATCTTGACCACTTCCTGTTTGCGCTTTATATTAATTTTAGGGAAACAAACGCTACCACGTACGGATATGATTTTTGGCCAACTTACTCAGAGTCACCCTCTGCTCATCAGGTGCCGAGGATTTTTCCCATCGATGAAAAATAAAAGAGTTATTAGTGTTTTAAAAATGTTGCGATTCTCTCTCCTGAAGGCCATGCCCCTTCTGGAGGGACTATAAAACCTGGAAGTGTGGAGGTGCCTCCATTCTCTGTAAGATGGGGGGAGCAAAAGGTCACAATTCCCAGTCTGAGCTGTGAATGACACTGAATACATGTCTACTAAAATGTGAGTAGTTTTACTGACCTGTCAGTGCCCTTGATGTGGTTTGAAAATGCAAAAGTGTGTTTTGATTTGAAAGTGCTAAAATTGTGTTGCCTTTGGTTTTGAAAGTGCCAAAGCAAGCTGTGTTGCCTTTGGTTTTGAAAGTGCTAAAGCAAGCTGCCTTGCCTTTGGTTTTGAAAGTGCTAAAGCAAGCTGCCTTGCCTTTGGTTTTGAAAGTGCTAAAGCAAGCTGCCTTGCCTTTGGTTTTGAAGGTGCTAAAGCAAGCTGCCTTGCCTTTGGTTTTGAAAGTGCTAAAGCAAGCTGCCTTGACTTTGGTTTTCAAAGTGCTAAAGCGAGCTGCCTTGCCTAATTATAGATGCCTTGCCCAATTAGAGCCGTCTTGCCTAATTAGAGCAGTCTTACCTAATTAGAGCTGCTATGCCTAATTAGAGCTGCCTTGCCTTCTATATAATTAAAAATCTGATCTTGACCACTTCCTGATTGCGCTTTATATTGATTTTAGAAAGAAACGCTACCACATACGGCTGTGATTTTTGCCGATATCACTCAGAGTCCCCGTCTGCTCATCAGGTGCCGAGGACTTTTCCCATCGATGAAAAATAAAAGAGTTATTAGTGTTTAAAAAATGGTGAGATTCTCTCCCCTGTCAATCACGCCATGAAGGTCATGCCCCTATATTGGAATTGGTGGAGAAGTGGATTATTGCATTGGGGGACCAGCCCTCCCATGTGATGCTGGGACCCAATGGGTCCCACTTAGTCTGGTATATTTTGTCAATAACTGGGGTCCCAGCATCGAGCCATGCGGCACCCCACTAGTCACCGCCTGCCATTCTGAAAAGTACCCATTAATTTCTACTCTTTGCTTCCTGCATGCCAATCAGTTCTCTTTCCATGTTAATGCCCTACCCCCAATTACATGTGCTCTAATTTTGCACACTAACATCTTGTGTAGGTATTGTCAAAGGCTTTTTGAAAGTCCAGATACACCACATCCACTGGCTCTCCTTATTGACAATTGAAGCTACAAACACCAGTGGTGAATCTATTGAACTCAGGGATAGAAACTTTAAAAAACATTGAAGTATATATATTTCTGAGGAATGAAGGAGAAGGAAAGTTTACAGAGGTGGAGAGGGAGGGACTGTGAATGGATTTAAAATCAATGGAGAGTATTTTAAACTGTGTGTTTTGCTGATGCAGAAGCAAATGTAAGTCCAGGAGAATGGGACAACAGGACCTGGTGCAATTTAGTTTAAAGGCAGCTGAGGTTTGAAAGACATCAAGTTCACGGAAAATGATAAGAGGGAAAGTAACCAAGGCCGTGATAGTCAAACTTATAGCCTGAAGAAAGATGGAGATGAGAATTTCAGCAGCTGAAGCAGGAATGAAATAGGAAATGAAAATACCTAAAAATCATCAGTATATTGAAAAATAACATTGAAAATTTTCAATCTTATCTGAGCATATAATTTTAAATGATTGGATAACAAATAAAGATAATCAATTGTTGTGCGCAAATATGTACTTAATTGACTATATTGTACTGAGATTAGTGTGTATGATTAAAATATGACAACTTAGATATCTATATTACTAAAAGTAAGATCTTGACCGCTTTTGACACTGCGACGTGATTTCCGAGAGAACGCCGCCACTTACGGCTGTCATTTTTTGCCACCTCGCTCAGAACCTCCCTCCGCCGGATTGGAGCAGAGGATTTTTCCCATCGATGAAAAATCAGTGAGATATTAATGTTTTTTAACATTAGGGACTATAAAACCCGGAAGTGGTGTGCCTCACTCAGTCTCTGCAAGATGGAGGAAGTGAGAGGGTCATGTCTCTCTGAGCTCTGAATAACACTGAACACATGCCTATTCAACTGTGAGTGCCCTTAATGTGGTTTGAAAATGAAAATATGGTTGGTTTGAAGTAAAAAGGCGCTGCAAATGGTTGTTTGGGGGTTTTGGGTTGAGGTAAAAAGGCACTGCAAATGGTTGCTTGGGGGGTTTGGGTTGAAGTAAAAAGGCACTGCAAATGGTTGTTTGGGGGGTTTGGGTTGATGTGAAAAGGCACTGCAAATGGTTGTTTGTCTAAATTTGACAACTTCCTGTTTGCACTATATTGATTTTAGATAAAATGCTCCACTTATGGCTGTGATTTTTTGGCCATCTTACTCAGTCCCCCTCCGCTCATCAGGTGCAGAGGATTCTTCCCATCAATGAAAAATAAAAGTGTTATTATTGTTTAAAAAATGTTGAGAATCTCTCTCCTGTCAACCACGCCAGGAAGGCCACACCTTTTCCGGTGGGAGGGGGAGGGATTATAAAACCCGGAAGTGTGGGTGTGGCTCCCTCCCACGCTGATGAGGGAGGGAGAGGTCACGACTCTGTCTGAGCTGTGAATCAACTGAACACACTGAATGTCTACTGAACTGTGAGTGTGGTGTTTTGTGTGGTTTTATGGTGGTTTTATGGTAGTTTCACCCTGCTTGAAATGGTATGAAACTGCATTTGAATGTGGTGGCCTTGCACCCTTGCTGAAATGGTTAGAAACTGCATTTGAATGTGGTGTCGTTGCACCCTGCATGAAATGGTATGAAACTGCATTTGAATTTGGTGGCCTTGCACCCTCCTTGAAATGGTATGAAACTGCACTTGAATTTGGTGGCCTTGCACCCTGCTTGAAGTGGTATGAAACTGCACTTAAATTTGGTGGCCTTTCACCCTGCTTGAAGTGTTTGGAAACTGCATTTGAATTTGGTGGCCTTGCACCCTGCTTGAAGTGGTAGGAAACTGAACATGAATTTGGTGGCCTTGCACCCTGCTTGAAGTGGTATGAAACTGCACTTGAATTTTGTCGCCTTGCACCCTGCTCGAAGAGGTAATAAACTGCACTTGAATTTGGTGGCCTTGCACCCTGCTTGAAATGGTAGGGAAATGGATTTGAATTTGGTGGCCTTGCACTTTGCTTGAAATGGAATTTCAAGGAATAGCCATGAGTGGCAGATAAGAATAAGAGTTGGCATTATGTTTGGCATATTGTGGACCAAAGAGTCTGTTCCTGAGCTATATTGTTCTGCATTCCAGGTGCACCTGTACCATTAAGAAAACAGTTTATTTTTGTCGCGTTCAATTACCTGAGTTGGCCCATGCCTCAACATATCTGCTGAAGAAATCCTTCGCCATATTTTGGAATTGTCTGAAGAAGGGTCTCAACCCGAAAAGTCACGTATTCCTTTCCTCCAGAAATGCTGTATGACCCGCTGAGTTACTCTAGCTTTTTGTGTCTGCTTTTGGTATTGCTAATCATCTGGCTGGCTTTCCTCTTTTAATACATCATTTATTTGAGGTTATCTGAAGTTCTGTGTCAATATTTTAACTTGCAAAACCCTTTCCATTCTCACCCTGTTTGTTTCCTGACAATGTAATGAGTAATAAGCAGTGACTTGACTTTAATGTTCTCACCCTCATCATCAGACCCTTCCATGACGCGACCCTTCCTTCCCTGCTTTGATATTTTCTAATTCTCAACCTCTCAGGATATCTATAGTTCCCGATTTCTTGCCCTTTGGTCACGTTCAAACTCAATCACCCCATCCTTGTAAGCGGTGTTTCACCTGCCGATATCCTGAAGTGTTTCCCTTTTCAACCTCTCCATCTCTAAATCCTTTTAGCCTCCTTTTAAGTGTTCCTTAAAGCTTACTTGTTTGCCCAAAGTTTTGGTCAGTTATATCATTTGGTTTGGCATCAAATTATCATTTAAGAACACTCATGTGCAGCA
Organism: Amblyraja radiata; assembly: GCF_010909765.2. NCBI lineage: Eukaryota > Metazoa > Chordata > Chondrichthyes > Rajiformes > Rajidae > Amblyraja > Amblyraja radiata. The sequence goes on along the minus strand of NC_045960.1, from coordinate 49,885,478 downwards.
TCTAAGGGAATGTTGCTACATTGGAGGCATTACAAGAATAGAGTAGTGCAAAGTTCTGATAAATGTTCACCTGGAATAAGATGTATAATGTTTACCCCTCACACCATCAAGGATATTATATTGCCAAATCACTTTATCCTGCATAATTATTATAATGTTGGCAGAGAGGAAATTCTTCAAGCTGATGTTGCACATTGCATATTGGACAAATAGCTCATCTTCATATTGGCAGTAAGCCAGAAATATAAATTCTTGATTTTGATGAATTTGGTGGTTTATGACTGACCTCACCTCTACATTATTGATATTCCATGCCTGGTGCAAGTAGCAGTTGGTGTGTGGCAATCATCCTGAGTTAGCATTACAGGCAACAGTTAATCCCTCATTACATTTACCTTTGATAACTTCACCGAGGGGCCAATCTGAAATGTAACCCAGACGTGGCGTCGAAGGATGAGAAGCCGAAGCAAAGAAGTTGAAGCCAAATAACCGAATGGAAACAAAGCCGAAAAGCCAACTAACTGAAAGGGTGGGATGCCTAAAAGCCAACTAACCGGAAGGGTGAGACACCTAAAAGCAAACTCACCGAAAGGCCGCTGTGCCAAAACGCCAACTCACTGAAAGGCTGCCTCGCTTACAAGCCAACTCAGCGAAAGGCACCCCTGCCGAAAAGCCAAATAACGGACATAACGTCGCCGGGGAGGTGGGACTGACCGCGATGCACCGCCATCGGACCCCAACCCAACTAAGGTCTTCAGGTCTGAAGAATGGTCTCGACCCGAAATGCCACCCATTCCTTCTCTGGCGGTGCATCGCGGTCAGTGACTCTGGGTGGGCGGAGGGACCAGCCTGTCCCACATCCCTGCTCCACTCGGCCCCGTGTGTGTGTGTGTGTGTGTGTGCTGGCGACCCACAACCCATCACAGTGCGGCCGCACGGGGGAGACGAGGCTGAGGGCAGCCGTGGCCGTGGGAGAGTGGGGGCTGTCCCGAGGGATGCGCTCCTTTGGCCACTTACAACTTGGTGCTCAGGTTCAGAGTGCCCAGTAACCTATGGCTTGTGTGGGAAAGTGACCCCCACCCTCCCGTCTCCACCGGCCAGTGATGTGATGGACATGGGGGTCTGGACCAATCACTGACAAGTCCCCCCCCCCCCCACCCAACGACGTCATATCTGTTATTTGGCTTTTCGGCAGATCGGCCTTTCAGTGAGTTGGCTTGTAGGCGATGCAGCATTTTGGTGAGTTGGCGTTTCGGCATAGCGGCCATTCCCTGAGTTAGTTTTTAGGCGTTCCACCCTTTCGAGGTTAATCAGATAAGAAGGGGCCAAGAGGATGCCATTGGGATGACTGGCTTTTGGCAAAGAGTGAAAAACAACTAATGTAAAAGTTCACTTAAAAAGATGGACAAAGTACAAATTCTTAAGACCATACAAAGCTTTAATTTAACGTCTGACGGGTGTGGGCCTAGAGACCCAGAGGCAACAGTTTTACATCTGAATCTCCAGCAGCACACACAAAGAAATACCAGAAAACCCGAGTTTATAAACGTACAGATATAAAACCAATTGCATGATGTAATGTACAAAAACCATAAGCCACCTCCAAATATTTAGTTATTTTTCACTCTTTGCCAAAAGCCAGTCACCCCAATGGTATACTCTGGGCCCCTTCTTATCTGATTAACCTTTTCAACTTACATTAAAAAACCTTGTAAGAGAGCTGTGAACTATTCAACAAGTTAAAAAATAAAGCATTGTCATGATGGGAGTTGTCCAAATCCCATCATGCATTACAATTGGCTTTTTACAACAGGAAAGCTTAAATATGACAACAATCAATTAATAACTAACTTTCAGTGCCCTGGAATAAAGGAGGACCCGGCATGGAGGGACCGCTGTGAGAGAGGGGGAAGAACAATAAAGGACCCGGCATGGGGCGACTGCCGTGAGTGGGGGTGGGTGGGGAAAGAACAAAGTGGGACCTGGTGCGGTTACTCTGTAACTTTGTCAGTGCACTTTATGGGTGACTATTTGCATACCTTGGATATGCAAGCAAAGAATTTCACTGTAACTTGTCACATGTGACAATAACATATTCATTCATTCATTCATTAATTTTGAATTCTAGGTGTACCTGTACCATTAAGAAAACAGTTAATCTCTCACATTCTCTCCCTGTCACTCTGTCTCTCTCTGTTCCTCACTCTCTAACTCTCACTATGATTTAACTGCACCTGCCTTCATTGGGCCAACTTTCTCACGACCACTCCCACCTCCACATTTGACTGAACTAATCTCCATCATGAACCTAAGGTTCATCTGCACCTCCATTGGGCATATTTGGTGCTATTTTTTGTATTAATTAATTTTATTCAGGCATCAATTGCCCTTCCTCAATTGCCCTAGAACCAAGTGGCTTATTGAGAGAGCCAACCAGCAAAATCTTGATAACCAACTACATTAGAGTCACAGATAGGCCAGACCAGAATAAGTAATAATGGTTAGTATCTTTCCCTGAAGGACATAAATAAACAAAGTGGATTTGCATGTTAATTTACTCTTCCAAGCTGGGTCAAATGCTTTATTTGCAAATCTCAAATTAACTCCCAGATGCGTTTTTGAACTTGGGACTTTGTATTTCTAGTCTTCTAACTTAAGTTAGTCTTCTAACTTAACCACTGTAAATGTTTTTGCAATATATACAATGGGTTTTTTCAGGGCCCCCTTGACCTTGGTGGCCTGCAGTTTGATACTGGATGGTAAGAAGAGATGAAGCTATAATTTGTGTCACTTTTTGTTATGAAATGGTGTAATTGACTTAAATTACATTGCGGCCCAATGCCAGAGACTAGGTGATGTGGCTAAGATGGACTCAGTTCAACAATCAGTGGCCATGCAAGATCATATGTTTGGCTTCAAGCTACTTGGTGGAAATTAACCTGCCTCATCATAAGAGTCTTGGAACAGCCCTGCTCATGGTGCCAAGCTCATGCCCATTATCCATATTGTGGATGATCAATGTGGAAATGCTGTTATTGGATGCATTGGCTGAGCATGCCAGTGCTTGTCATATGTTGTAGTGTCATAGTCATCGAGTCATAGTGTGATACAGTGTGCAAACAGGCCCTTCAGCTCAACTTGCCCAACACTGGACAACATGGACAACATGTCCAAGCAACACTAAACCCACCTGCCCACATCAAGAGCTCCCGCGTCGGGGTGGTCGAAGCACCTGTGGCCTGGAGCTCCTGACCAGGGGCCATCTATAACCAGGGGCCGCGAGCTCCATGATGTTAAAGTCCGCAGGCTCCCGCGGCTGGAGCTCCCGAAATCGATCTCTGGCAGAGTCCGCCGGCTCCTCGATGTTAGGCCGCAGTACAGACGGAGATACGATACAGGAAAAAATCACATCTCCATCGAGATTTTTAAAAGTTTCCCCCAAACCTCCCCTCCCCCCCCCATCAACCGCTTAAAACAAGCTAAAGAACACTAAAACATACATTTAACACCTACTATAAAACACCAAAGAAGGAATGGACGAGACAGACTGTTGGCGAGGCAGCCATTGCTGGCGCCACCCGGTGGTAAACAGAATGTAATGGCCAGACCAGGAAGGAATCTGCCATCGGACTGCAGCATAGCCTGGGAATGAGCTCAGCTCAGTGACATTGTTTGATCTCCTCAAGTCTCGTCAAGTCATGTTTATTCGTCACATACACATACGAGATGTGCAGTGAAATGAAAAGTGGCATTGTTCGCGAATTGTGCCAAAAAACAAACAAACAAACCACAAACAGAATGGAACAGAATCACATATTCACATATTACATATTTGTGGGAGGTAAGAAAAAGAGAAAAAAAAACAGCAATTTAAAAAAGACACCACACAACAGTAGAGTGGTTCAGTAAAGCTAGTCCCAGGTGAGATAGGAGTTTACAGTCCTAATGGCCTCTGGGAAGAAACTCCTTCTCAAACTCTCTGTTCTCACAGCATGGCAACGGAGGCGTTTGCCTGACGGTAGCAGCTGGAACAGTCCGTTGCATGGGTGGAAGGGGTCTCTCATGATCTTGTTGGCTCTGGAGTTGCACCTCCTGATGTATAGTTCCTGCAGGGGGGCGAGTGAAGTTCCCATAGTGCGTTCGGCCGAACCCACTACTCTCTGCAAAGCCATCTTGTCCTGGGCAGAGCAGTTCCCAAACCAGATGGTAATATTTCCGGACAAAATGCTTTCCACAGCCTCTGAGTAGAAGCACTGGAGGATCCTCATAGACACTCTGAATTTCCTCAATTGTCTGAGGTGGTAAAGGCGCTGCCTTGCCTTACTCACGAGTGCTGCAGCGTGTGATGTCCATGTCATATCCTCAAATATTTAAAATCCTCCCAGGTATTTAAAACAGCTCACCCTATCCACAGTATCCCCATTTATCTTCAATGGTGTGTACGTCCTCGGATGATGTGCCCTCCTAAAGTCCACGATCAGCTCCTTAGTTTTTTTGATATTCAAGATGAGGCTGTTGTCCTGACACCAGAGTGTCAGATCAGCCACCTCCTCCCGGTAGGCCTTCTCATTGTTATCTGAGATCAGGCCCATCACCACAGTGTCATCAGCAAACTTGATTAGCGAATTGGAGCTGAACCTGGCCACACAGTCATGTGTGTACAGGGAGTACAGTAGGGGGCTGAGGCCACAACCCTGGGGGAACCTGTGCTCAGGGTGAGGGACTTCGATGTATTTCCTCCCATCTTGACTACATGGGGCCTGGTGGAGAGAAAGTCCAGGATCCAGGCACACAGGGGGGTGTTGAGCCCCAATTCTAGTAGCTTCTCGGCCAGTCTGGTGGGGATTATCGTGTTGAAGGCTGAACTGAAGTCTATGAACAGCATCCTCACGTCGCCCCCCTTCTGGCTATCAAGATGAGAGAGAGCGGTGTGCAGAACCTGGGAGACCGCATCATCCGTGGATCTGTTCGGCCGGTATGCGAATTGTAACGGGTTCATGTTGCGAGGGAGGAAGGCGCAGATGTGTTTCTTGACCAGCCTCTCCAAGCATTTCATGACTACCAAGGTGTGGGCCACCGGACGGTAGTTATTCAGGCAGGCTGGGGAGGCATTTTTAGATACCGGTACAATGATGGATCTTTAGAAGCAGGCAGGGACCGTGGACTTGGCCATGGAGAGGTTGAATATTGTAGTGAGCACAGGAGCTAGCTGTGTAGCACAGGACTTAAGTACTCGCCCCGAGATGCCATCGGGGCCTGCAGCTTTCCTCGTGTTCACCCGTGTCAGAGCCCTCCTCACGTCGTGCTCAGACAGTGAGAATGTGTGCACATTCCTCCCTTCAGCTTCGATAGCCAGCACGCTGGCGGTATTGTCGTTAGTCGGCAGACCTGGGGTGATGTTGCCCGTCTCGAAACGAGCGTAAAAGGAGTTCAGGTCATCAGCTAGGGAAGTGCCGGCACTTCCAGTTGAGGGGGGGCTGCTCAATAGTTGGTTACAGTCCGTAGCCCCTGCCACAGGCGTCTCGTGTCCTGCTGCTCCATCTTGACTCCATCTTGTCTCCGTACCTCCTTTTTGCGTCCTTCACCGCCCTTCGCAGTCGGTAGGACTCTACCTTGTAGACGTCCATATTTCCGGATGCCAGGCCCGAGTTATAGGCAGCAGTGCGATCATTCAAGGCAACACGAACGGACCTGTCTACCCAGGGTTTTTGATTCGGGAAGGTGCTTACCCTTACCGTGGTGACGATGTTGTCGGTTATTGTTGCGATGAAGTCCGTGACTGCTTCCACGAACTCACTGACGTCACTGGAACTTGCTTGGAATATATTCCAGTCGAAATCTGTCAGTGCATCTTGCAGCATGGACTCTGACTGGTCGGAGCACCGCTTTATGTCCCTCGTCACTGCCGCTTCCCGAGCTATCGTCTGTTTATACTCCGGCAGCAGGAAAATGGCGGCGTGGCACTAGCCATTGCTCCCATTTTCACTTCAAATCGTTTCAGCTACTTCTTCCTTTTGCATATGGCATGCACAGCCTAAAGTTGCAGGACAATTTGTTCAATTGATCTTATTTGATTGTGCACGCCGTGGTTATTTGCATTCGTCAAAACAGGGCGGACCACATGAAGATTGTAATCTTCCACCCCATGACCTCAGCTAATTTTCATGTACTCTTAAGCTAAGGCACACATTTTTATTTGAAAAAGGTACACTTAGTCTGCCTTGGGGTGGAAGATTGCAACCTTCACATGGTCTGCCCTGTTTCGACTAATGCAATCAACTCGACGTGCACAAACGGAAGATCAAATAGAACAAGTTGTCCAACAACTTTAGGCTGTGCACGCCACACGAAAGAAGAATAAGTCTGCCTTGATTTAACCTTATGTCAGTGTCATCTTCCAGCACTTGCATTGCTTCTCTTTTGGTAGCTATGAGAAGCATATACTGTATTGTTGGTTGCAAAGGCCAAATGGTAACCCGAGTAAATTCTTGCTCCTCGCATTCTGGAAAACCTTTACTGCTGAATTTACCTGACATGGTAGTTCATTACGAAGGATCCATGTCACTGTCTTTTCAGCATTGCTTGTAAAGGTGTGCTATAAATCAGTGTGGTCTGGATGCACATGTTTCTCTTCTTGATTGAATAATCTGTCCATGTTCATTTCCAGCAGGTAGACAAATAGCTCTTTTTGGTCAATAATTGTCATATAGTGCAGATGCCATTGGTCTATATTATTTGACCCTGTGACCCTGTGATAGTGCCAATGTATTAAAGACCAGCATGAATCAGCTGTGCACATAAACAGGCAGATAATTCTGCCCACATCTTTGCCCTGTCTACTGTCTTATTTAAGGTAACTTTACAATCGATGCAGATTTAATTGGTCTTGTCTGCATTTATTACTATAGCTGTAGCATAACACTTTGTCGTAGCTTTATTCCTCCATTTTATTCCAGTTTCTTCACCTCCACATCCATCTATGTTTTGAGGGCTGACTGGACCAGTTTGTATCTGCCGTCAATTAGTTCTGCACTTTTGCAGAAATAAACATGCACTTTGTGTCTATCTATACTGCTGCAAGAGACCCTGACAGATCTCCATCCAGCCCAAGAAGTTTGATTAAACCTGAGTCTGCAGTCATGGCATTGAATAATTGTCTCCATTAGGCTTGGAAACCATTAGCCAGTCACAGCTGAACAGTGTAGGAAGGAATTACTGATGCTGGTTTACACCGAAGATAGACACAAAGCACTGGAGTAACTCAACGAGTCAGGCAGCATCTCTGAAAAAAGGGAATTGGTGACGTTTCGGGTCGGAACCCTTCTTCAGACTCAACCTCTTCAGTCAGAGCTCAACAGTGTTGGCTCATGGATGTAATCTGATGCAAAATTAGTGATTAAAATTTGGGAACATTACGAAGAATCCTGTATGTGATCCATGTCGCTATCTTTTCAGCACTGCTTGTAAATGTGTGCTATAAATCAGTGGGGTCTGGATGCACATGTCTCTCTTCTTGATTGAATAATCTGTCCATGTTTATTTCCAGCAGTGTCACTTGCACTGCTATTTGCACAGAACACAATTGTTTATTCATGTATTCATGCATTCTCTGCCGCTCAAAGGAAAAAGACATTCCCAATACATTTCTGCACTTGCTATAACTTTACTGATGATGCATCAGCATGTCCATAATAAACCCCTATCGATTGATGAGGCTGGGACAGTTTAGCTCTGACTGAGGTGGCAATACAGACATTAAAGATAATCCCCTACCCTCCACCTTCCCAAGTTCTGACATAAAACTGAATAACCATGCAGACACAGTTGTCTTTGGCTCTACAATATTGTAATGCAACAGTAAATCATTTTATATTGTTTATTCAACAGTCTCTGTTCTCTAAAAACTCTTTGAGAGATCACATAAACAGGTTTCCCAGGCATTTGCATGCCACAAACAATCAGCAGATCTCCGTCTACAATTTCTGCCATTTTTCCGTTTGTGGCACCAATTTTCATATTTCCATATTTTCTAATGACATTGAGCAACTTTCATGTTCAGTGCCAATTTAATGCTGTTTGAGGTAATATAGACCTGTGCTTTATAAATTTATTTAGTTGAATGTTTTTTAATAGACTATTAATCACAAACTCCCCATATGAACCTGGACAACATAATATGAAACTGTTGTGTAGAAAGTTAGTTCCTATCATATTTTTATTAAAGCAGGTGTTTCCTTACGTATGTCAACATGATGATTGTGTGTGGTTCCTTTTGCAGAATCTAAATATCCTTGGTATGGTACATGATAATGTGTAGTTAAAGTCTATTTATTTGCTATCATTATTGACTGCCTCGACAATAGATTGATTCTTTCTAAGTGCTGTATGACCTGAGGAAGCTGTGGCATCTACCACGGGCCAATACATTATAGTTACCTACATTAAAATGTGAAAGGCCATTGAAAATAAATAGGTGGGAGAGATGTTACTTAACTTTAGGGTGAACACAACATTATATGTGGTGAAAAGTTTTTTGGCAACTTTTGAATTATGTAATGAACAGCTGAAGCACTGAAGAAAATTGAAATAGATTCAGTGTGCAGTCTGCCCTCAACTAAAGTGGGTTGAATTGAAGTACAATTGACTCTATTTTCCTGGATTGGGAAGAGGAGTTTATCATTACTCAGCAAACTCTATGGAAAGTAGCACATGCTGTCTCAGGGTTGGGGAAGGGGAGGGGGGAGGGGAGCGCCAGTGAATTGGAGTGTTGGTCCCTTCAAAAAAACTATTATTTTATGAACCGTTCTGGACAGATATGAGAAGTTATTTATTTACCAAGGAGGCATTGCCTTTGAAATTCTCAGTATGAGAAGGCTGACACTGACTGTTTTTATGAAATTAATGAATTTATTTTCATATAATATTAAAGAATGGAAGGATATGGAGATAGTGCAGGAAAGTGGTGCAAAGATAAAAGTTCAGCCATGGTCTTATTGAATGGCACAGTAAGCATAAGATAAGGAACTGAATGGCCTATGTCTGATTTTATCTGTTATGTTCTTTTGCTGTCATTAGTGTTGCTCATCTTGTTAAATGGCATCCACATGGTTATATAAGTTTGTTAAAAGGAGGGAGGATATTTGAGTTTCAAATGTGCCTCCTCATCGGCCACTGGTTGTCATATCCTCTCAACATGAAACTGTTTCATTATTCCTACTTTCTGCCTCCCATTAGTTTCTTAACCTGGTCATTTGCATCTAGCCAACGAGTTTGAGATTTGTCTACTAATTTCTGTGGAGGTACTTTAGCATTTTTTTTTTGAATGTTCACCTAATTAATCTCTATAGACATTCAATTGGCCATTAATTCAGACACTTCATCAAAATATTCATTCAGGTTTGTCCGATTGCACCTACCATTTAGAAAATAATTTTCTGCTTGCTGACGAGTGGAAAACATCGAAGGTTTTCACTTAACCTCGTTTTGGGTATCTTGTAATTTTGGATTGTTAATAAACTGGCGAAACTTCCCTGGTCTCTTTTTTTTAAAGATGGACATGTGGAATTTTTCAATCTAAGACAATAGTTATTGAATCAGAAGTTTGGAAAATTACTTCCAGTAATACAACGGAGAAAGAGGGGTTAAAATCTGGGAGGTTGAACTTAACATATGAGAGAAAAACTGTACTGAAACATAACTCTTCAATTCAAGGCTAGATTAGTTAATGATTGACATTGTAAACAAAATTGGTTTAATCCTTTAAAGATAGTGGAGCGAGAGATCTGATACATCAATTAAACATTTCACGACCACATTATTCATTATAATTTTATTTACTGATATCACTTCCTGAAAACGCTTGTTGGTTAAGGAACATACTGCAATAATTAAATTTTAATTGGAATATAATTGCCATTTATTCAATTATCTAAATGATTTGTTTCATCTTGATTTAAATGCTATTTCTTGCAGATTTTTCAAACATATTTTGCTGACCACATTTTCCTAAAATTCATACTTTGGACACAATGTTTTTGATATAAATCTTTTTAGTTGAATTTCACAGCAATTTGCATACATACAATGATAACAGACAGTGACAGTCAAGGCATAATTGTGCAACAGTATGTAAGCGACCCTCAAAGCCCTTACCCTTACCCACCTTCAACCAACCCGAATCAGGTCGGAACCAAACGGGGACAAACAACACTCACATACATACACATCCACACAAATATGGTAAGATAAACGAAACAAAAAGTACTAAAAAAAAAAAAAAAAGGGGGTCACTAATAACAGTAAATAAGTAAGTAATTAAATAAATAAGTGTGGGGAGGGGGGGGGGGGGTTAAGGGGAGAGCAGCTGCAGTAGAGCAGAACAATGGTGGAGAGCACTCAGTCCTCTTCCGAGTCCGGGGACAAGTTGAGAGAGTTAACAAGTTCCAAGAAAGGGTTCCATGTATCTAGGAATGTCTTGGTAGAGCCTTTGAGAGAGAACCTACGTTTTTCAAGCTTTAAATTGTAAAGCACCTCCTTAATCCAGCGAGTGTGTGTCGGGGGACAGGTGAGCCTCCAGTTAAGCAAGATCAGTCTCCGGGCTAACAAGGTTGTAAAAGCTAGAACCCGTTTCACCGCAACAGAGAGGTTGGTGTTGGGAGGGGTACCAAAATGGCTGACAGTGGGTTTGGAGGAATAGTCTGGCTGTAGGCTCTGCTTATCAAGTCGAAAGCACTCCTCCAAAAGGCTGCTAGCTTAGGGCAAGACCAAAACATATGGCTATGGTTGGCAGGAGATTGATTACATCTGTTGCAGGTGTCCCTAACAGCGGGGTAAATTCTAGATAATCTTGCATTTGTGTAGTGGACTTTGTGAAGGACTTTGCATTGGATTAGGCCATGACAGGCACATATGGAGGAAGAATGGATCAAATCCAAGGCAGAGTCCCATTGCTGGTCTGCTAGTTTCGTATTCAGCTCACCCTCCCACGCAGCTTTTAATGAGGTATGAGGTTTCAATATAACCGACCCTAACAAGTTATACAAAACAGAGATGCATTTCTTCCGGTTGGGATCTAGAGCTAAGATGGTATCGGTCAGGGTTTCAGGGGGGCGATTTGGGAAATGGGGGAATGTCTTCTTCACAAAATCCCTAATCTGGAAAAAACGAAAAAGGTGGGAGTTTGGGAGGCTATAGTTGGACGAGAGTTCCGCAAAAGACGAAAAGATGCCATCCTTGTATAGGTTTTTGATACTACTGATACCGTTGCTATGCCAGGTTTTGAATGCGTGGTCTGTACTTGAAGGTTTAAAGATGTGGTTTTTAAGCAGTGGGGTCAAGATGGAAGGGCCTTGTAAACCGAAGTTTTTCCTGAGTTGACTCCATATCTTGAGCGAGAGGGACGCAATTGGGCCTGCACCCACAGATGTTATAGGAAGGGGGAGGTGGGAGCATAGGACAGACCGCAACGGGAGACGTGAACTCGCCTTTTCCATGTGTACCCAGGTCGGTAGGTGGTCGCAATCATCATTCATCCAATACAGGAGTTTTTGCAAGTTAGCTGCCCAATAGTATCGCCTAAAGTCAGGAAGTGCCAAACCGCCGTCACTCTTAGGAGACTGTAGTATCGCCTTTCGGATTCTAGCCGGTTTGCTACCCCATAAAAATTTAGATATTGTCCTTTCTAATTTATCAAAAAAAGATTTAGTGATAAGTATAGGGACGTGCTGGAAAATATACAGGAATTTGGGTAGGACGACCATCTTGATGCAAATTTATCCGGCCCACGAGGGATAGCGGTAAAACTGACCAGCGGTCAAAATCTCTTTCAGCTTTCTCAACCTTAGGCAGAAAGTTTGTGCGGAACATATCAGATAAGGATGTTGTAATAAAGACGCCGAGGTAGCGAAACCCGTCCTCTGCCCATTTGAATGAGGTTAAAGAGCGAGGGAGCTGCTTAGCCAATGAGTTAATCGGTAATAGCTCACTCTTTTGGTAGTTAAGTTTATAACCAGAATACGCGCCAAACCGTTCTAAAATATTCGTAATCACAGGGAGAGAGCTGACTGGGTTTGAGATGTACAGGAGCAGGTCATCCGCATACAATGAGACTTTATGAGTTGTGTCGAACCATGTAATACCTTTAAAGCCCTTCTCTGAGCGTAACCAGACCGCCAAGGGTTCTATCGCGACAGCAAACAGAAGTGGTGATAACGGGCAACCCTGTCTGGTACCTCTCTGAAGGGGGAAGTGGGGCGACAGTGTGCCGTTTGTTTGTACTGAGGCCACCGGGGACGAGTATAATAGACTGACCCAAAGAATAAAACTGTTACCGAGGCCAAACCTGTCCATCGCCTCATATAGGTACCTCCACTCGACCCTGTCGAAAGCTTTTTCAGCGTCGAGGGAGACCACTATCTCCGGGGTCTCACTACTCGGTGAATGGATGATGTTAAGGAGACGCCTAGTATTGTGGGAAGACTGTCGGCCTGGTATGAACCCTGTTTGGTCTAACGAGATAATAGAGGGCATCACTCGTTGAAGACGGAGCGCAAGGGCTTTAGAGAGGATTTTGAGGTCCACATTCAGGAGTGAAATTGGTCTATAGCTACTACAAAGCAGGGGATCTTTCTCCTTTTTAAGAATTAGGGAGATAGTAGCCCACGACAAGGTGGGCGGTAGGCGACGATGTAAAAACGCCTCATTGTACATATCTCTCAGGACTGGTGCGAGGAGAGCAGAGAAAGCTTTGTAATATTCTATAGTGAAGCCGTCAGGGCCGGGTGACTTTCCGCTTTGCAGCGATGTGATGGCTGCTTGGACCTCAGTGACAGTTATGGGACCACCCAAGTCTCTCGTGGCTTCATCGTCAATTCGGGGAAACGTCATACTACTGAGCATGTCACCTGCAGTGGGAGGACAATCGGAACTGTATAGTTCAGCGTAGAATTTAGCAAATGCTTCATTAATTCTAAGAGGATCAGTATGAATCTCCCCTAAGCTGGATCTAATGGCTGGAATTATCCGTGAAGTCGCCTCGGTTCTGGCCTGATGGGCCAAAAGCTTCCCAGCTTTATCCCCAGATTCAAAAAAGTGTTGCCTAGATTTAAGCAGTCGTAGCTTAGCTTTATTAGTAGAACCTGAGGTCAAAGTCTGTTTGTAACCTAAGGCGTTCTCTATAAAGGTTAGGGTCTGGGTCAGATGCATATTTGTCATCAATGTCCTTTATTTTTTGTAACAGGTCTGCCGTTTGGGACGTCTCGGTTCTTTTCAGGTTGGAGACAAAAGAGATAAGTTGGCCCCTAATATAGGCTTTTGAAGCTTCCCAGAATATACCTCTTTCTATGTCCGGTGAGTCATTCAGCTCAAAATATAAGGTGATTTGGGAGTGCAAGAATTGCATGTAATGAGCTTCTGCTAATAATGAGGAGTTGAACCTCCACTGTTTAAAGGGGTTAATTCGTTTACGAAAGTGGAGATCGAGGGAGGTTGCAGCGTGATCTGATATTACGATGCTATGATACTCGCTGGATTTGATTTTGGAGAGCAGTCTGTTATCTAAGAGAAAGAAGTCTATACGGGTATAGGTACGGTGCACGTGGGAAAAAAATGAAAATAATTTAGTTGTGGGGAATGTAAATCTCCATGGGTCTGTGAGCCCAAGTTGTTTGGCGAAAGCATGCAGAGTCTTACCTGATTTAGTTAAAGTAGAGGCTTTGTTCGAAGATCTGTCCAGTATAGGGTCTTGGACCAGGTGGGGGGGGGGGGAGAAGGGGAGAAGGAGTGATTAAAAAAAAAAAAATACATACACACGTATACACACAACAAACAAGTGGGACACATATCACTTAACCATCTTTCAAACCTGAGTCCCCGGACCTGAGATCCCCCATGTCCCAACTGAACCTTGAGTGCCCATTGCACCAAGGTACGTTGTCCTCGCATCCGCATGGAGATATCCGATCTTAACTCCCAATATTTCCACCTCCCAAAGCAACAAAATCGCTCAATGTCAGTAAAGTAACATAAAATGAAATGAGTGTAGTAATAATAATAATAACAATGATAATAATAATTTGAAAAATAGAAAGTAGAAATAAAGTAAAATAAACATAAATAAATAAATACAAAGTTGAAATAATTGCCATAATAGTTGCACTGCCAATGTCATTGCTAACACTAATGGTAATGGTTGTAATGATGACAGTAATAATAAGACAAAGCAAATTAACAAAATGGTGATACTGAATAAGCAAGCCAACGTATAAGTGGAGCAAGAATAGCTTCCTTTGGTATTACATAGTATATCTTAAAATCGACAAGGTATAAAGAAAGAGTTAGCGTTAGAGAAGTTAGCGAGTTGCAAACTGGGCTCTTGGATTAAAGCGCAGGGCAAAAGAACATCAATTAAGTATTGTTAAACAAAAACGCTGTAGGAGCAGATTGGTATAACACAGCCTTGGCTGTAATGAGCTCTTATCAGCCCGACAGTCCGCTAGGAAGACTAGTGTAAACAAACTAGCCGAATGCTGGCAGCGTTAGCAGCCAGCTGCTAAAAACAAGAAGGCAGAGACCAGATCACGAACCACAAAGTGGGTCCCTTAAGCCCAATTTTATAGCATGTGCAGGTGAAGAACCTTTCAAGTATGATTACACATAAACATTATAAGGAAAAGTTGGTATAAGATAGTCACGAATCGTGGTGAATTCTTACCAGCCTCATACATTTCAAGACAGGGGTTTAGTATAATCAGCAAGGCCGAGCGCTAGCAATGGCTAGTTGCTAAGAGCAGTCAAGCTAAAGTTAGTCCATAGTGTAACCGTAGATTAACCGGACCCCTGTGCCACTCGGATATAGACGTACCGAGCGAAGTCAGTCGTCTGTGGGTCCCGGTCTGCGTCGACGGTAAGATGAGATGAAATCCTGAGCGTCCTCAGGAGATGTTAGTCGTCGCCTCTTTCCTTCCCCGGCCATGATGAACAGCTTGGCTGAATAATGAAGGGAGGGTTTGAGACCCAGGTTGTACAGCTCCTTCATAACGTCTCGGTACGCGGAGCGTTGTTCAACTATCTCGGGACAGTAGTCTTCGAAAATGTGGATCGGGATATCCTTGTACTTCAGCTTACCCCTCTGCCTCCGAGCCTCACGCACCACCAACTCGCGGGTCTGGTATCTATGGAAGCAGATCACAACTGCTCTGGGTTTCTCACCAGGGCTTGGCTTGGCTGTTAGCGTACGGTGGGCTCGGTCTAGCTCCGGGGCTGATTCCAGTGTGTGTTCGCCAAGAGTCTCGAGCAGGAGTTGAGAGAAAAAAGCTGTTGTTTAGGGGCCTTCAATGTTCTCGGGGAGACCGACTATCCTTATGTTATTTCGGCGACTCCTGCCTTCCAGGCCGATAAGCTTAGACTTTAACTTGGCGTTCTCTTCGGTCACCGTAGTTAGCATTGTCGCTATAGCTCGTATGTCTTGGCTGGTGGTATCAGCAAAAGACTCTAATGACGAAATACGGTGTTGGTGATCTAAAATTGTGGTCTGGATATTGTCCAGCTTCGTTTCCAGTTTGGTGAACGCTGCGTTGAATTCTGCCAGTAGCGATACCTTGTGCCCTGTTAACATGGCTGCTAGCGTGGCCATGCCGGTGCTGGTCGTCGGGTCTTCCGTCTTTTGCTCCTCTTTCTTTCCTCTGCCTGGCATCTTTACGGCGTGGAGAGGTGCTGTCAATTGTGTTTAAATATTTATGGGTAATTATAAAACTTAGGCTGAGCTATAATAAAAGTTGGAGGTGAACAGGTCGGGAGCGTGGAAAAGTGTGACTACTCCAACATGTCGCCCCCAGCGGATCCTGGACACAATGTTTTTTACAGCTGGTGTGTCAGTACTGCTGTGGATATAACAATAGAGTGAATTGGTCTCTGATTACATTATCATGTGAATGCAAACATTGAAAAGCCTTCTCAAAATACACTAATTAACCTTGTGAAAAAGATCAGCAGTGTATTATCCATGAGTGAATATATTATCTTTGACCTGTTAGTTAACCATTTACCTCCTTCAGCTATCATAATTCAAATTTTCAATTTACTGGAATATGGTTAACAATGTACTTCTTGCATTTACTCAAATTTGTAACTCTGCTTATTTGAATAGCACAGAAGTCGTAAAGTCACATTTTGGCACGTCACTTGGAAACTCTGTGAAAGCCTGGGAAGAGTTGGAAACACCATCTGCTCTAAAGGAGAAGTGCGGGGCAAGTTATTTTATATGGAGGGTGGAAGGTGACTGGAAAGGTCTGCCAAGGATGATGATGGAGGCAAGAGTCAAGAGTCAAGTCAAGAGAGTTTTATTGGCATGTGGCCCAGATAGGAAAATGAAATTCTTGCTTGCTGCAGCACAACAGAATATGTAAGCATAATACAGAACAGGAGATAAAAGTTCAATGTGTCCATATACCATAGACCATATATATATACAATAAATAAACAGATAAAGTGCAATAGGCTGTTATTATTCAGAGTTTGTTTGATGGTAAGTTTAATAGCCTGATGGCTGTGGGGAAGAAGCAGATATGATAACGGTGTTTAAGAAGCTTTTAGATAGGCACATGGACATGCAGGGAATGGAGGGATAAGGATCATGTGCAGGTAGATGAGATTAGTTTATCATGGTGCTTGTTCAACACCATTGTGGGCTGAAGGGCTTGTTCCTGTGCTGTACTGTTCGAAGCAGAATCCCACCTGTCAGAGGAATGCTGCAGTGAGAATTGTATGTTTAGATTATGACTTAAACTGCTCCATTTATTTGTTTAGTATAGAGATACAGCGCAGAAACAGGTCCTCTGGCCCACCGGGTCTGCGTCAACCAGTGATCCCTGCACACTAACCCTATCCTACTCATACTTGGGGCTATTTACAATTATACCAAGCCAATTAACCTATAAACCTGTATGTCTTTGGAGTGTGGGAGGAAACCTGAGAATCCAGAGCCAACCCACGCTGGTTACAGGGAGGACGTACAGACAAGCACCTGTAGTCAGGATCGAACCCAGGCTTCTAGCACTGTAAAGCAGAAACACTACTGCAGTGCCACCATGCATTCCATGGAGAAGAAAAATGAATGCCAGAGCTCCTACCCGATATATGTGTTTGTTGCATGAGATGCGATTCCATGTCGTCAAGTGACCTTCCAGTGAACCCATTAGGTTCAAAGTGAAGGACATTGCTAAGCCATGAAAATTGTGGTATGGTACTTGAACTGTCATTTGCTGATATAAATTTCCTAATTTCCAATTTTCTAATTTTCTGATAGCAGTGGGCTCAATGATCTGCCATCAGATCGAGTACTCCTATTACAAAGCAGTACAGCCTTAAGGTGTTTGAATGTGGAATCACTGAATCGACTCAGCATTAAAATATGACAATATAATGAGAAGCATGGAAGAATTTCTTCTTATGGTTGATTCCAGTTGCAGCCTCGTGCTTAAGCAGTACATTATTCATGTGCATAGACCTGATAAAACTTTGTATCTCTTAGGTAAAAAAAAAATTCTCATTCAAGATGTACTATATTTGGATTTGTGTGCATGCCGGTGAATTAAATGGCCATCACTAGAGATTGCTCCCTGAAATTGGATCAGAAACAAATTATCATAATGAAAGAGGATTATGCTCTAATCCCCATCCATGAAAAATCATCAAGCAACCGCAGTTTGTTATTTGAACCCCAATTTTCATGGAGCGACATGTCTTGGCGCAGTTCACATTCGATCCCAGGTTGGAAGGCAGCTTTTGTTCATATCTGCCACAATGCTCTTAAATTACTTCAAGCTGATGCTCACCCCATCACAAAAATTGTGGCCACATACAAACTGGAGGACCAACACCTCATATTTTACCTGGGTAGTTTACAACCCAGCGGTATGAACATTGAATTCTCTAATTTTCAGTAAACTCTACATACATTCCCTTCCCCCCTTGTATTCAAATATGTAAGGAGATTGCAGGTATTAGTAGTAAGCACAAGGTAGTGATTGTGGGAGATTTCAATTTTCCACACATAGACTGGGAAACACATTCTGTAAATGGGCTGGATGGTTTGGAGTTTGTAAAATGTGTGCAGGATAGTTTTTTGCAGCAATACATAGAGGTACCTACTAGAGAAGGGGCAGTGCTGGACCTCCTGTTAGGAAATGAGACAGGCCAGGTGGCAGAGGTATGCGTTGGGGAGCACTTCGGGTCCAGTGATCACAATACCATTAGTTTCAATATAATTATGGAGAGGGTCAGAACTGGACTTAGGGTTGAGATTTTTGATTGGAGAAAGGCTAACTTTGAGGAGATGCGAAAGGATTTAAAAGGAGTGAATTGGGACATTTTGTTTTATGGGAAAGATGTGGAAGAGAAATGGAGTACATTTAAAGGTGAAATTTTAAGAGTACAGAATCTTTATGTCCCTGTTCGGTTGAAAGGAAATAGTAAAAATTGGAAAGAGCCATGGTTTTCAAGGGAAATTGGACACTTGGTTCGGAAAAAGAGAGAGATCTACAATAATTATAGGCAGCATGGAGAAAATGAGGTGCTTGAGGAGTATAAAGAATGTAAAAAGAATCTTAAGAAAGAAATTAGAAAAGCTAAAAGAAGATATGAGGTTGCTTTGGCAAGTAAGGTGAAAGTAAATCCAAAGGGTTTCTACAGCTATATTAATAGCAAAAGGATAACGAGGGATAAAATTGGTCCATTAGAGAGTCAGAATGGACAGCAATCTGCAGAGCCAAAAGAGATGGGGGAGATATTGAACAATTTCTTTTCTTCGGTATTCACCAAGGAGAAGGATATTGAATTATGTGAGGTAAGGGAAACAAGTAGAGTAGCTATGGAAACTATGAGATTCAAAGAAGAGGAAGTACTGACACTTTTGAAAATATAAAAGTGGATAAGTCTCCAGGTCCGGACAGGATATTCCCTAGGACATTGAGGGAAGTTAATGTAGAAATAGCAGGGGCTATGACAGAAATATTTCAAATGTCATTAGAAACGGGAATAGTGCCGGAGGATTGGTGTACTGCGCATGTTGTTCCATTGTTTAAAAAGGGTTCTAAGAGTAAACCTAGCAATTATAGACCTGTTAGTTTGACGTCAGTGGTGGGCAAATTAATGGAAAGGATATTTAGAGATAATATATATAAGCATCTGGATAAACAGAGTCTGATTAGGAACAGTCAACATGGATTTGTGCCTGGAAGGCGATGTTTGACTAATCTTCTTGAATTTTTTGAAGAGGTTACTCTGGAAATTGATGAGGGTAAAGCAGTGGATGTTGTATATATGGACTTCAGTAAGGCCTTTGACAAGGTTCCTCATGGAAGGTTGGTTAAGAAGGTTCAATTATTGGGTATTAATGGTGGAGTAGCAAGATGGATTCAACAGTGGCTGAATGGGAGATGCCAGAGAGTAATGGCAAATGGCTGTTTGTCAGGTTGGAGGCCAGTGACTAGTGGGGTGCCACAGGGATCTGTGTTGGGTCCACTGTTGTTTGTCATGTACATCAATGATTTGGATGATGGTGTGGTAAATTGAATTAGTAAGTATGCAGATGATACTAAGATAGGTGGTGTTGTGGATAATGAAGTAGATTTTCAAAGTCTACAGAGAGATTTATGCCAGTTGGAAGAGTGGGCTGAAAG
This sequence comes from Amblyraja radiata, assembly GCF_010909765.2. Lineage (NCBI taxonomy): Eukaryota > Metazoa > Chordata > Chondrichthyes > Rajiformes > Rajidae > Amblyraja > Amblyraja radiata. Next base: position 49,865,802 of record NC_045960.1, on the reverse strand, counting down.
ATGGCAGATGGAGTTTAATGCTGATAAGTGTGAGGTGCTACATCTTGGCAGGACAAATCAAAATAGGACGTACATGGTAAATGCTAGCGAATTGAGGAATGCAGTTGAACAGAGGGATCTAGGAATAACTGTGCACAGTTCCCTGAAGGTGGAATCTCATGTAGATAGGGTGGTAAAGAAAGCTTTTGGTGTGTTGGTCTTTATAAATCAGAGCATTGAGTATAGAAGTTGGGATGTAATGTTAAAATTGTACAAGGCATTGGTGAGGCCAATTCTGGAGTATGGTGTACAATTTTGGTCGCCTAATTATAGGAAGGATGTCAACAAAATAGAGAGAGTACAGAGGAGATTTACTAGAATGTTGCCTGGGTTTCAGCAACTAAGTTACAGAGAAAGGTTGAACAAGTTAGGTCTTTATTCTTTGGAGCGCAGAAGGTTAAGGGGGGACTTGATAGAGGTCTTTAACATGATGAGAGGGATAGACAGAGTTGACGTGGATAAGCTTTAGATGAGATGGAGAGAGTGAGATGAGATGGATGAGGAGACACTGGAGAGAGTGAGATGAGATGTGGTGGATGAGGCTCATAATACTAATTGAGCCATTTGCTTTATGTTTATACTTATATTGGGATCTGGCTGCATTTATTGTTCATCCCTAATTGTCCCTGAGAACGTGGTGATGTGCTGGTGAGCCATCTTTGTGAATTACTGCAATCTTTCTGGTGGAGGTGCTCTAATAATAGTGTTGGGCTGGGAGTTAAAGGATCTGGATCCAGTGACCATGAGGTATCAGCTTTCCCAGCTTCTAATCTGCTTTTATAATATTGGTGTATTTGGCCCAGTTGAATTTTGGATCAATGATCACCCCTATATTAATGGTAATGGTAATGCCATTGAATTTCTGTGCTGTTCATACTATGTGTTAACATGGAATATATTAATACACACTATATGTTCAATTCAAATTTCAGTTGTCCCAGTATTTCTGTATTGCTCATTCAAAGATATGTAGTTTGGTCAAATACTTTGGTCCAGCTGAGAAAGCAGGAGATACTGATCACTTCAAATATAACTGCATGAAGGCAGGAAAGAATGACCTGATTAAACCTCTTCTCTTGCATCCTCAGTGCAGATCAAAAGCTCAACAGACTAAATAGCTCTCCCATACATTAATTTTGCCTGATAAAAATGCAATATTTTCTGTCACTATCCTGCCGTTTAGGAGTGTGGACAATTATTATGTTTTCACAAAATTTAATGATGCACCAGAAAAACAATGACAGCAACTTGCATTTATATACAGTAACACCACTCGCTTCATAGAATGTCCCAATGTGCTTTTTAGGAGTGATTATCAAGAATGAAATTACCACCAAGTTAGATTGCGGGATTATAAGTATAGGTCGTAAAATGGATTAGTGAAGCGGGAATAAATTAATGTTTTAAAGGAGAAGGGTTGGGTAGGGAACTGGGAGATTTAAGAAGACAATTCCACAGTTTATTGCCTAACTAGCTGTAGGCATGGGGTCAATGGCACAGAACACAACCTTCAGGCTGGAGGAGACTGTAGAGAAATGGAGGACCAGGCAATGGAGTATCAGGCAATGGAGGATCAGTCCATCAGCCACTGTTAGTTTCCAGGAATAGGATTTAGAAAATAATAATTTGCAATCCTGAATGTTTCAGAATAGCACATCAGAATGTAAAATGTGATTGATCTTTGAAATCAAGGATGAAAAATGTGAAATCATTCTGGACAGGGAAGCAAAGTAGATCAGCATTATTATTATTATAAAAGTGGTGAGTGAATGGGACGACGCAGATCAGGAAACGGAAAGCAGATGTCAATAAAATATATAACAGGTTTAGCATCAGTGATGTGCTGCTCTGAAGCATGTTCATTGTTTATGTTTTCAATGTAATTAACTATTAATGTGTTTTTTCCCCTCATTTCTTTCCTGAACGTGGACTTCACTGGCTAGGCTGACATTTCTCGTCCATCCTTAATGGAACTCGGGAGGCAGCTGAGTTTCGACAAAACTGATGGGTCAGGAGTCACAATGCTGCGAGATTGATTGAGGTCAACAGATTTCTTCACTGCAGAACATGAGTAAATCAGATCAGTTTCATAACAACCGTTACCGAGACAAGATTTAAAAAAATAATTCAGATTTTGCCTAGTGGCTTGGATTTTAATACCCCAGCTACCATGATGGGATTCAAACTCATGTCTCTGGATCAAAGGTCCAGAACTGGCTGCAGGCCCAGTTACTTAATCACTGCCCTACTGTATTCAGCAAAGCAGCATGTCCATTGTTTTCAGGAACAGGATTTGGAAAATAATAATTTGAAATTCTGAATGTTTCAGAATAGCACATTAGAATGTAAAATTTGATTGATCTTTATCTGTGCCTCATCTGTTATAGAAACATTGATATCTGGCATGGATGGCATACTTTATTTTATTTGATGTTATTTAAGTATTACATATTTTATTGCAATTTAATACAATTACATTTTGCTTATATTTAGCTGTAAAAAGAAACATTAAGGAACACAGACATTAATAGGAAATTGTTACGTTCAGCACTTTAATCTATTGATATAATTTTGTTAATTAGATTATCATGACATCGATAATTTTGCAAGACTATTTATGATTAGTTGCATTGAAATGGGGCTTTAAGGTGTTCAGTAATACCAATATTTTCTGTTGTTGAATTGAAGATATGTGTCTGTGATGATAAAATTTCCAGAGTCAGGCAAATATTGCATATAATGACAACAAATATGACTTCAAAATATTTTGAAAGTAGCATGCATCTACTATGACTTCACATGGATCATTTGCCTTTTACTAATAAGTAAGTATTAAGAATCGACACGAACCTTTCTAGTAAGGGATGATTTTCTGACAAGGGTGTAAAATTTCCTGTGAATAGGTTATGCAATCACAGTTGCCCTGTAGGAAAACAAAGCAATTTCTGCAAGATACAGCATGAAATTTATAACATACTCTTTGTAAAAAGTTGCAATACCCAATCAGAAATAGGTTTAATTATTTAAATCCACTTTTACTGAGACACGACAAACATTAATATAAAACCAAGAATAATAATAAATATGGCACCACTGACAACATGAAAAGCACAAAATCGATTTCTTAAACCTATAAATAGAAATATACTAGACTAAGTGGGACCCGTTGGGTCCCATGTTCACATGGGAGGGCTGGTCCCCCGACGCAATATATCACCTCTCCACCAATTCCAATATTGGTGGCCAGTGGTGGGGGGGGGGGGGCTTTCTGGGGCGCTGGTATGGGTGTTGTTGGCTGCAGGGACTAGTATGGGCATCCAGAGGGCTGGTATGGACATCCATAGTATCCAGAGGGCTGGTATGGACATTGTGGGCCAAATGGATTCTTGGGGCAGCTCAGTTCCTCAAGCCTGATGTGCTGGCAGCTTACTCACGGCTGGTGGGCTGGCTATTCCCTCCATTCCCTGCATACCCATGAATCGATCTAAAAGCCTCTTAAATGCCACAATTGTAACTGCCTCCAGCACCACCCACAGCAGTGTATTCCAGGCACCCATCACCAGGCACTCAACAAGTATGTGTAACTTTGTGTGAAATTTAACACCAAAGTTGCAAAGTCTGATTCAATTTTAAATGGTTGTTAAGGGGCAGGATTGAGTCAGTTGGTGGGTCACGACATTTTTCCACGCTGTTAGTAATGAGGTATTTCAGAAAATCCCCAAAGCAAAAAAAAAAACAACTTTCATCCACATCCATGCAACCAGCATTTTCAACTATCTGAGATGATCTTGGTTCCTGCTAAGCAAATGTTGGTAACAGCGTGGATGGGCCCTATAAATCCAATGTGAGTACTTGTTTCACAGAGCATAGAAACATAGAAACATAGAAAATAGGTGCAAGAGTAGGCCAATCGGCCACCGCCATTCAATGTGATCATGGCTGATCATCTAAAATCAGTACCCCGTTCCTGATTTTTCCCCCTGTCCCTTGATTCTGTTAGCCCTAAGAGTTAAATCTATCTCTTTCTTGAAAACATCCAGTGAATTGGCCCCCACTGCCTTCTGTGGCAGAGAATTCCACAAATTCACAACTCTCTGGGTGAAAAAGTTTTTCCTCATCTCAGTCCTAAATGGCCTACCCCTTATTCTTAAGAGGTCCTTGGCTGACCAGCTTATGGATACTTTCATGATTTGTTAGATGATCATTTTTCCTGATAGTGCTGAGCTGATGAATGAACTCTCTAACAATCAATGTTAAATGACTTGGCAAACATTTGTCATTGATACGACAGATCCAGCCTTCCATTCCTTACAATTTTAATCCAGTCATGCGTTAAATCAAGTATCATATAGCCCTTTATCATGTATGTATACATTTAGTAAGTCGAATTTCACTCTAAGGCAATATCTTACATTTCATTTTATGTATGATTGCATTTTCCAGCCACCTACCATAGCTGCCAATATGAAAGACAATATTTTCCTTATTGCCCTTTGAAATAAAATATTTTGGAAGCTCTCATTCCATGCATCATGTTATTAGGAATATCATATCATATCACATTGAAGATTAGTTTGCTTTTCGTGCTTGGCCAAAGGCATAATTACACTGTTTTGTGGCTTTATACTGAATCACTTATAATAGGTTTGTTTCATAGTCATCTAGCAAATTACTATAATGTAGTAAAACCAGTGAGCCTCACAGAACTTCCAATCAAAGTCAGCTCTCGTTGAACTCAGTTCACGTTGAATTCAAGTGATAAATTTCATATCTCTGAAACTTTCTGCCCTTTGGCTCCAAAGTTGCAGTGTAAACTGCAGACTAACTAATTTCTCATTCACAAACTGTCCAACATTATGCCTGGTATTTGTGTGCACCACTACACATTTGAAATGCTTCCCTTCTGCATGCTGACCAATTCATGGACAATAGTATAACTAACTTAATGATTTTACACATAGCTACTTGCAATACCTTTCTTTATTTCCCACTTGCTGCAAAAACACCAGTAATATTGCAGGTTGTTAAATTACTTTGCAATCCCATATCTTCCCACCTAGGTGACCACTCTTGATAACGTATCAGTGATGTACCTTAGTATCACATCTGAGGTTCTTTATTTCCTTAAATGTAAAGAGTTTATTTATCTATTATTGACAAGGAGGGGATTCATAAGTACTGTATGTCAGTTGCAAAACTGGACGATGATTCAGGAAAACCAACTACGATGAAAGTTTAATGATACGGTGGACACACGACTTTTGTGGTGTCAGACTGGCAGATTTCCTGGACTATTGGATGTTATTTCCACTCACATCCGTACACATCATTAATTCACATTTTTTGGGATGTTACAGATAATTATAATAATTTTTTCCTTTGAACACATTAGTGGAGATAGTCTGAAGAAGGGTCCCAACCCAAAATGATGTCCATCCATTTCCCTCCACAAATGCTGCCTGGCCCACGAGTTCTTCCAGCAGGTTGTTTTTTTTTCCCAAATGAATTGCAGGAAACACCGTCCTGACCAGCGTAACAAGAGCACAGGTACCAGGCCCTGGCGGTTGAATGGGAGTGCAGGAACCAGGGCTCCAAAGAGTTGGAAATATATGTCGAAAGGGAATGAGGGAACCAAGGCCCAGGTCAGATGAAGGACAACATGGAACCCAAGGTCCTGGTTCAGAGCACGGGATCTAGGTCATGATAAATGGAAGGCAGTTGTAAGTGAAGACCGTGGTAAGTTGGAAGGGAGCATGGGAACTTGGACAGCAGTGCATTCGGAGATATTACAGAAACCAGGGTGGAGAGTTGAACAGGAGTTGGTGAACAGGGCCTCTCGTGAATTTGGAGGGAGCAATGGAATCGGGTCCCCTGGTGAGTGGATGTTAAGTAAACTTCACACAGTGAACCAGATACCAAACCATCAAAATTACTGGATTATCATAGTTTGACTGTAATGCATATCGTAAAATATAGCAGTATATATAAAGTACATTTCTCTCTCTCTGTAAGGAGCCTATATCAGAAGGCTTATTGCAATGAGATTTAAATGCTCATTTTTCCTGGGCACGATATATATTTAGGGATAATGCAGAACTCTTATGTAAGCACGAGGGACACAAGAATAGCTCAATAGAGATAAAATGCAAACATTGGCAGTACAAGGAAGGCATACTCAGAGATAATGTAAGGTATTGTCATTGTTTTATTATTGCCATGTTCACCAAAATACAGTGAAAAAACTTTGCTTTGAAATCTTGAGAGAGGAACTCATTGGTCTAAAAGTTCAATAGTTTCATTCTGTTTTATTCAACAACATGTAATTGAACATTTTTCCAAGTGATAGTGACAAATCCTCGATCACTGTGCACCATTCCAACACTCATCTAGGCACCCAATAGTTTCATCCTTGAACCCTTGACACCATTTCCAAATTAGGGTGCACAGGATTATGTTAATACTCATACAAGATGAATACAGAGGAATATTTCTCATCCATTTGGAGCATTGTGAGACAACTTAAAGCACATTGTCCAAGGAGCAACTTTCACTGAGGGATTTCAGGAGAATCTGAATGTATCTGCACAGACATGGTCTGGGACTAAATACTTACCTTGCACTAATCATCCTGCCCCAACTACCATCCTTAATACCTTATCCTCCACCCCATATTCCATGATGGCCTTCATAACAAGAGGAGTTCAATATAGGAGCAAAGAGGTCCTCCTGCTGTTGTACAGGGCCCGAGTGAGCCCACACCTGGAGTATTATGTGCAGTTTTGGTCTTCAAATTTGAGGAACAACATTCTTGCATTTGGGGGAGTGCAGCATAGGTTCACAAGGTTAATTCCCGGGATGGCAGGACTGTCATATGCTAAGAGAATGGAGAGGCTGGGCTTGTATACACTGGAATTTAGAAGGATGAGAGGATATCTTATTAAAACATATAAGATTATTAAGGGTTTGGACACGCTAGAGGCAGGAAACATGTTCCCGATGTTAGGGGAGTCCAGAACCAGGAGCCACAGTTTAAGAATAAGGGGTAAAGGGGCTGTCCCACGGGCAACCTAATTGGCGAGTTTAGAAGAGTTTGAAAAACTGTCATGTTGATGACCTCCTTCGACTATGTTGAAGATTAAACTTCGACTAGCTACGACTAGGTTTTGGGAAAATTGGTCACCGAATAGTGGAGAGTGAAGACGACCTCCTTCGATCTCCTTCGACCACCCTTCGACTATGATGAAGACTATCTACGACTACCTTCGACTATCCTCGATTACCTATGACTAACATGCCGACCTACTACGACCTACTACGACTAAACCTACGAGTAAAAAAATCTATAGATTTTTTCCATGGCGACTTTTTTTTACTCGCGGGCATTTTGCAACATGTTGAAAAATACGCGGCGACCTAGCTGAGGCCTCGAGTAGACAGGGACTACTCTCAAGCATGAAGGAGAGTTACAAAGACCTCCTAGGACCTCATGTCGACCATGGTGTGAGTATGAGTCGAGGGCAAACTCGCCAGAACTCGCCAGATTAGGTCGTCCAAGTGGGACAGCCCTTTTAGCCATTTAGAATGGAGATGAGGAAACACTTTTTCACACGGAGAGTTGTGAGTCTGTGGAATTCTCTGTCTCAGAGGGCGGTGGAGGCCGGTTCTCCGGATACTTTCAAGACAGCTAGATAGGGCTCTTAAAGATAGGGGAGTCAGGGGATATGGGGAGAAGGTAGGAATGAGCTACTGATTGTGGATGATCAGCCATGATCACTGGCTCGAAGGACCGAATGGCCTACTCCTGCACCTATTGTCTATTGTCTATGCTGAAGGCTCAACCCCTGCACCATTGATTCCCACAAACTGATTCCATTAGCCCCTGATTATACAATGACCCATCTTCCTTTCCCCGACTATCCATCAGTCGATAGACACAAAAAGCTGGAGTAACTCAGCGGATCAGATAGCATCTCTGGAGAAAAGGAATAGGTGATGCTTCGTGTCATTTCGGGTTTCCAATGGGCTCTGATGAATATGGCCATTGCAGTGATTTCTACTATCTTCTATATTACTGAGAACGTTGCTGAGAATAATTGTTCATGGAATAAACATTGCCCATTTAATGGATATTCTCTTCTTCTGAATTAATCAATCCATGAAAATACTTGTAATAACGAAATTGCCATTGCATTCCAGCAAACTGTCAAATTTGTGTTCACTTAGCGATCTTTTCTGAGAGAGAAAAAAAATCAATGCCAATCTAAAAATCCCATGCTGCATGAGTATTCCAGGGAAGGTGAACAAAACAGTCTTAACTTGTCAAAAACATGCACCTGCATAATTTATCTTTATTAAGATGCAGTGTCCCATCTAGTTATGATGCAAGTGACGTTTGCCATTACATACACCAAGTTAAAATTGTCTTTGAATATTGTGCCACTCCATAGTGATCCTTACACAGGTTTGAACGATTGATATCACTAAAATCAAATCACCCATCATTAAAATCAAAGTGTGAGTTTGCTAAATTAAAACTACTGTGACTGATGCAACTGATTAGAACAGCATAGAAAGGAAGGTTCCAGGCCAATAGCATACTGAATATCCAAACATATTTTGTCGCAGTTCCAAGTAAAGTTCCACTATGATTAGTTCAGATGGACTCCCATCATGGCCACATTGATTGTCATGGATTCATAAATCGATTGAGATTGAGGGGGGATCTTATAGAAACTTACAAAATTCTTAAGGGGTTGGACAGGCTAGATGCAGGAAGATTGTTCCCGATGTTGGGGAAGTCCAGAACAAGGGGTCACAGTTTAAGGATAAGGGGGAAATCCTTTAGGACCGAGATGAGAAAAACATTTTTCACACAGAGAGTGGTGAATCTCTGGAACTCCCTGCCACAGAAGGTAGTTGAGGCCAGTACATTAGCTATATTTAAGAGGGAGTTAGATGTGGCCCTTGTGGCTAAAGGGATCAGGGGGTATGGAGATAGGGCAGGTACAGGATACTGAGTTGGATGATCAGCCATGATCATATTGAATGGCGGTGCAGGCTCGATTCAACACAAAGACAAAGTTCTGTTTTATTTCAGATTTCCAGTATCTGCAGTACTTTCCTTTTGTAATGCTGGAAAATACCCAGCTTGCCAGGCAGCAAAAGTGCAAAGAGAAACATGATTAATAAAATGTCAGGTCAATGACCTTGTCAGAGAGTGTTTACAATAACGCCTTCCAGTTCAGAAATGCTGCACAGGCTCCAGAGGACAAGACAGGCACAGGATCTTCATGCTGGCAGAAAATTGGTATGTATTTGAAACAGGGAGGGCAGAAGCAAAGGTGAGGACATGTGATAACTCAGTCTGAAGCAGTCACACTCAAATTCTGCTGCAGATGGATTCACAAGAGATTGCAACTGCTGCAGTCTAAATCAAAAAATAATCTGCAAGAAAACTCAGCAGGTCAGGCAGCAGAGATCAGCGATTCTGATAGGATTGTACTACAGACCCCCTCAATAGTCAGAAGAATTTAGAAGAGCAAATATTACGGGGGAGCACAGATTGCTATAGGAATAAAAGGGTTGTAATTATATAATAGTAAGTGTGTTTAACTTCCCTAATATTGATTGGGACTCGTAGTGATAAGAAACATTGGACAAGGTATTGAGTCCATTATGAACATCATGTTACAGCTGAATAATAAGTTGGTGAGTCTACCTGACATTGTGTGAGGTTCCGGTCGCAATATTATAGGAAGGTGAGGGTGAAATTTTAAAAGGGACCTGAGAGGCAGAGGACGGTAGGTATATGGAACGAGCAGCCCGAGGAACTGGTAGAAAGGAGTTCTATTACAATACACAAAAGACACTTGGACAGGTACATAGACAGGAAATGTTTAGAGGTATTTTCAGGCAAATGACAGTTGCTCAGAAAGACTATTTGGTTGGCTCAAACAATTTGGGCAGCAGAGCCTGTTGCCCTGTCGTTTAACAATGACTTCATGACCTAGCCCACCAGCCAAGATACTGAAAGAGAATTCTAATAGTGGAACGTTTATCATCTGGCCAATAAAAAATGGCTACATTTTTAAACCTGAAGCAGGTCATTAAAACAAATCTCTTTGAGTAGGATGGAAGTGAATAAAACAACTCTTAAATGGAGGTGTTAGTTGCTTGTGCAAGTTAGCAACAGTCTCAGACTTTCTCGTTCAAACCAGATTTGTCTTAATGTCATTACAATATCGGAAATTTAGAAACCATCCACCCACTGGTAAATTAAAGCTGTGACATGGGCACTCGCATGGGCTCAGCAATGCCTATTTTTTTGTTGGTTACATTGAACAGTCCTTGTTCCAAATGTACACTGGTACTATCTCCCAACTCTGTCTCTGCTATATTCATGACTGTGTTGTGGCTTCCCCTGCATCTGTGCAGAACTCATTGACTTCATTAACTTCTACTCAACCCTCAAATTCACTTGGAATATATCTGACATCTCTCTCCCCTTTCTTGATCTCTGTGTCTCCATCACAGAGGACAGATATCAAATGGCATCCACAACAAACCCACTGACTCCCACAGTTATCTGGACTACACCTCCTCCCACACTGCCTCTTGCAGACGCTATCTGCTCCCAATACGAGGCTTTCCATTGTGGGACGTGCAAGATTACCTCTTTCTTATGTAAGCATGGTTTTCATTGTGTCCTCTAGTTCGGTTCTTGCTCCCCCTCCCCTCAAAAAAAGGATAGAGTTCCCCTGCTCCTCATCTTTCACCCCATCCAGCAAATCATTCTCTGACATTTTCGTCATCTTCTATGTAATCTCATCACCAGCCACATCTTCCCATCCCAATCCCTTCCGCCTTCTGCAGAGACAGCTCCCTCCGTAACTCCTTGGTTCACTCATTCCTTCTCACCCAAACCACACACTGCCCAGGTACTTTCCCCTGCAACCGCACCTATTCCTATACCTCCTTCCTTATATCCATCCATCCAGAAACCCCACAGTCTTTCCATGTAAACAGGTGTTCATGTGCACCTCTTATAACCTCATCTACTGCATCCAGTATTCCTGATGTTGCCTCCTACACATCGGCGAGACCAAGCATAGACTCAGCAGCTATACCTCCCCTTCCTATTCTCAAACTGATCTTTCTGTCCTGGGCCTCCTCCATTGCCAGAGTGAGGCCACACACAAACTGGAGAAACAGCACCTCATATTCCCCTAGGGTAGCTTACAACACAATGGCATGAAGATACATTTTTTCAATTTTAGACAACTACCAGCCACTCCCCATTCCATCCCCTCTCTTCCCCATGTCCCACCTGCACCCACATCTTTCTCACCTCCCCTCCCATCTATATTACTTCCTCTAGTTTAATAATTCACAACTCTTCAATCCCATACCTTCTGTCTTTTCATCTATGGCCTTTGTCCATCCATCTTTGTCCATCAAAATACCCCCCCCCCCCCACCGGTATTCACCTATTATTTGCCAGGTATTATCGTGGTCCTCCTCACATCTCGTTTTCTCCCCTTCCAACCTCCCACTGCAATCAGTATGAAGAAGTCCCGACCTGATACATTACCTATCCATGTTCTCCAGAGATGCTGCCTGACGCGAAGAGTTTCTCCAACAATTTGTATCTATTTTTGTAAACCAGCACCTACAGTTACTTGTGTCTACAGGTAAAGCAAGATTAAACAAACACTATGATTTTCAAGATTTGGATCTGATGATATGCAGTGAGAATTATCATAAGATCATGTGATAGGAGCTGAATTAGGCCATTTGGCCCATCAAGTCTACTGCACCATTCAATCATGCCAATCTATCTCCCCCTCCTAACCCCATTCACCTGCCTTCTCCACATTTTCCATTTGTGCAATCAAATGACTCATGTGGTTCACTGCCTCTATCCAGTATCCAGTAGAATAATAACACTTTTAGGCTTGGCATGTGCTCATTTTCCCTCAGAAAGACAATTTTTGTTCAGCTCCTCTCTTTATAATGTAATTCATTAGTAATTAGTCATTTTTACAAAGAGTGAAATGACATTTTCTTCATCAAGGAATGCAGCAAATGGCTCCGTGCTCATTACAGACACAGTATGAAAGTATATGTAAGAGCGAATATCAGATGTGACAGGAGTTGCTGAATATCTAAAAGTATTACAGATCATTTTTTAACATTTAATAGATAAATGGAAAGCATGACAGTAGCTCTTACGATGACAACAAAAAAATTGTGATGGCTGTTAATTATCCTACCAGGAATAATTTGAAGACATTTCAGACGTGCCTTGGAGAGAGAAGGAGTGATCAATGATTATATTTCCCTATTGGGTTCTCAGTTCTCTGCAAAGTGTATTTTGAAAGATAATCAGAATGATTTAGAATAAAACCATGTCACATTCCAGCAAAGCCATCCTTTTCACACCAATGCCCGATATGAATTCATACTTAAGGTGTTAATGTGTTTTATTTTGGGTCCAGTACCACAAGCTCTCTTGGTTTACAGTAAAAACATATCTATTTTGGGTTTGCTTTTAGCATGTTAGAAATTAAGGACACTTTGAGAACTCAAGGTGATTTTCTATGAGTAACATTTCAGAATATTATTAATCTCAAAGAGGTGGGGATGGGGGTTGTGAGGAACACACAGACTCATGGTGCAAGGGCAAAATATGTTGAAAGCAAACACTGTCACTCACTGAACCCGAGCAATTGTTATAAAATCAGTTTTGATGGGTCAAAATTGTCCATGTTTTCCAACAAGAAAAGGTATCAATTTCCCCATTCAGGTAATTGCTGCAAACATTATCTCCTCAATGCTCCATGGCTTATATTCAGTTAACATCATTTGCTGACAAAGTTAGTTTTGGATTTGAATTTCCTGCACTGCTTGTCTAATTACTCAGAGCTTTCAAAGAAATGCTTTCAAAGCAATTTCCAGCCCTCCATGTCGGATTTTGGCCTGGCTTCAAGCTTGTCTCCCAGCAGCATGTAGACCTTCACACAGTGGTATCTTGCAGAGAACGTTGATGTAAATTGTTTCAGTGAGACATAGTCCCAGTGACTACGTGGGTTTTCTCCGAGATCTTCGGTTTCCTCCCACACTCCAAAGACGAACAGGTTTGTAGGTTAATTGGCTTAGTATAAATGTAAATTGTCCCTCTTGTATGTAGGATAGTGTTAATAGTGTTTTGGGATCACTGGTTGGCGTGGACCCGGTGCGCAGAAGGGCTTATTTCTGCGTTGTATCTCTAAACTAAAAAAACTAAAATTTCTTGATGAAATTTGTGTTGACTGAAGTATACTCATTCATGAATAAAATGGTTTTGAAAATGTTCCAGTCCATCTAATCAATGCAGTTCTGAAGTAGACTCTCGGCCTCCACAGACCTCATTGTTGCGGGACCCTTTTTCAGACTCCTCATTTCTTGTGTCTAAGGTTTCAAAAGGAATAATGCCAAAATAAGACGGATAATATAGAACAAAATGATGAACATGATAAAGTCTGCAGGTTTCCAACCCAAAACATCACCTATCCATGTTCTACAGAGATGCTGCCTGACCTGCAGGGTTACTGCAGCACTGTGCACTGCCACAACCCTGTACTTTCAGCTGTGATGGTAGCATTGTCAAAGATCAGTAGTTTCGACAGCTGCTTTGACCTAGAGGTACAGGAGACTTTCAGTGGCGGATCTAATAACTTTTTCAATACTGGAACAGATAGTCACGAAATAAAAACAACCATAGAAGCCATTTTAAGAGGAGCAACATGCAACATGTCACCAATCTCCATTTTTTAGATCAGAATTTACAGGTCCACAGGAAATCAAACCATTCTATCTTTTCCCTAGGCAACTGTAGTTACATTGATGGCCATATAAACCCATTTTCCTTCCAACTTTCCTCCTAGTTAATTTACAAATAATTTTATTAATGCAGTTGAGCAGTAAAAATCTGTACGTACCTTTTCTTTATGTTCACCAGACGATGCCTGACAAATTTGTAATTCAGCATTGGATGTTTCCTTTCCTCCGAGTTTTATTCCTTTGTGTCAATGAAAGAAAATTATTCAACATTCAATTCTTTAAAATGGCACAAATCAGTGTTAGCGCAAATCCTATACTTAGCTCCTTCATGGTTTCATTTATAATTCAATACATGCCTATGAAGATAATCTATTTTCCTTTATGAAAAGTGATTAGGTATGCATACTATCCACTCTCGAAATCCTCTGACAAGACCTTTAGTTCCTCATGTTCAATGCGATGGAATGAATAGGGAAAAACCATTCACAGCTATACTTGCACTGACCTCTCAGAAAAACAGTACAAATAATTTCACTTCATATTATCTCAAAAATATCGAGCTCCTATAAAACAAATGGATGCTACTCAAATGCAGGCTGTTGCATTCATTCTGACAAAATTAATTGGCGATGTCAAAAGCAGAAATAGTGCTGATTAATAGTGAATTTAACACAAAATAGTATACATATCACCTGTATCTATCTAATTACCACTTGCCAGGCTTTGTCCTGCCCCTACCTCTCCTTTCCAGCTTTCACCCCTGAACCTCTTAGTCTGAAGAAGAGTCCCGACCCAAAATGTCATATGTCCATTCCGTTCCCAAATGCTGTCTGACCCATCGAGTTCCTCCAGCACCTTGTCCTTTGATCAAAATTCCGGCATCTGTAGTTTCTTGTGTCTAAGTTTTCAAAGGAATCACACCAAAATAAGATGGTTAATATAGAAAAGAAATGCTGAGAATTGTAAAGTAAAGACAACAATTAGATTTTTTAAACTCCACCAGCTTTTTCATACGCGAGTCCCAGAGGTAGTGCCACATACACTTACATTTGACTTTACTTCATTCAGTTATTCTATTCTTCTCTTAACATTCTTTGACACTACCCGGATTTTGCACTTGCAATCTTGCACCATTCTGCTGTTCTTTGTATTTGCCATTGTATGTCTTGTATCTATCATTACTCCATGTATACAGCTTACTCCGTGAACTACGTGTAAACAAGGAATTTCATTGAACCATGACAATAAACAATGACATTAAATTAATCTAATTTGGATCTGAATCTAAATCCAATGAAGTCTTGATGAATTGATGCATCTTGTAAATGCTGCAGTCTTAAAGTGCAGTGGACAAGTTGTGTAGAGAGCACATATTCAAGTTGTTGGTGAGATGCTGGATAAGCAGGTTTAAATATCCTGAAGCAGCAAACAATATCCTGGAAATTGTACGTTCCATCTGTTAAACTGTTGAAGTTACCCTCATCCAAGAAAAGGGAAAGTATTCCATTGCACTGTACTTTGCAGATGGTGCCAGTACCTTTGTGATGCAGGAGATGAATTACTACCCAGAATATTCTCATCCATGGTTTGAGACTTGTATACATGGTTTCTTCGTCATTGTGGGAATAATGGCGACTCCACTTGCCCAAACCCTCATCTGACCCCATCCCAGTAATTGAAGAGGGACAAGAGACATTTATTGTCACATGTACCAATTGGTACAGTGAAACGTGTGGTCACCATACAGCCATACAAATAAAAAAAGAGCACAGAACACGATAGTCTTTAACATAGGCATCCCACACAGCGGAATCAAAGTTTCCCACTGTGAGGGAAGGCACCAAAGTTCAGTCATCCTCCTCTGTTGTTCTCTGTTGTTCACCCGTGGTCGGGGGGCTCCCGAACCCCTCGCTGTCGCCACTAAGGGCGGCCCGATGTTCAGGTTCGCTCGCTGGATGATAGAACTCCGACGTCGGAACGGGAGAACATTCTCAGCGGCTTGGACTTCCGAATCGGCCACTTCCTACCGGAGACCGCGGCTCCCGAAGTCCACAGGCTGAGCTGGGCGGAGATTCGCATTGGCGGCCCTCGGCAAAGGGATCCCAGGACTCCGCGATGTTGAAGTCAGCGCCGCCCGCGCTGGAAGCTCCGCAAACCACAGCTCCGTGATGTTGAAGCAGCAGGCCCAACACTCCGGAGCCTCTAACGGCGATCCAGGTAAGGCATCACCCGCTCCACGGTGAATCCAGTGCTGCACCGCTGCTGAAGCTTTGGTCCAGTCCCCGGCATGAAAGGCCACACCAATCCAGTTGGTAGACCGCGAGGGGAGGGGAGGGCGGGCGAAGATGCAACTCGGAGAATAGTCACATCCTCGCCAGGAAGTAACTGAGAAATGGTTTCCCCCTTACCCTACCCCCCATCCCCACATAGAAATACTTAAAAAATCCTCCAAAACGTACTTTTTAAACAAACTAAAAACATTTTTTTAAACAATAAATAAATAATGTTGGGAGATTACGTACAATCTTAGCTTTAACAAAGCTAACCTCAGCCGTGACCTTCCAAAGTACAGATATCAGGTTATCTGCCCCACCAGAGGGGAGAGAACACTTGACCACTGTTACACGTCAATCAAGAACGCATATCGTTCTGTTCCCCGGGCGGGTCTGGGTCTCTCTGATCATTGTCTAGTTTACCTTATTCCGACCTACAGGCAGAAACTAAAATCTGCTAAGCCTGTGGTCAGAACAACGAAAAGGTGGACAAGCGAGGGCATTGAGAACCTACAATCCTGCTTTAACTGCACAGATTGGAATGTGTTCATGGAAGCAACCACAAGCTTCGATGAGTATACAGACACGATTTAACCATATGTCAGCTTCTGTGAGGACAGTTGCATACCAACTAGGACCCGGAACTGGTTCAACAACAACAAGCCCTGGTTTACTGCAGAACTCAGACAGCTCCGACAGTCTAAAGAGGAGGCCTACAGGAGCGGGGATGCAGACCTCTATAGGCAGGCAAAGTACAAGCTGAGAAGAGGAATCAAAGCTGCCAAGGAACGGTACTCTGAGAAGTTGAGGAGCAATTCTCAGCTAGTGACTCCTCTTCAGTTTTGAAGGGCTTGCAAGAAATCACCAGCTACATCTCCGTGCTGCAAAAAATAATTTCTCCATTATCAACAATAAAAATAGAGGAGGTGGAGAGGCTGTTCAGAAGACATAAAAGTCAGAAATCTCCAGGACCGGACAATGTTTCCCCCTCTACTCTCAAGCTCTGTGCCGAACAACTGGCACCGGTCTACACAGACATTTTCAACCAGTCCCTGCAAACCTGTACTGTCCATGCCTGCTTCAAAGTCTCCACTATTGTCCCTGTACCCAAAAAGGCAAAGATTACTGGTCTTAATGACTGCAGGCCTGTCGCACTGACCTCTGTAGTCATGAAGACCCTAGAAAGGCTTGTGCTGGCCAAGCTGAAAAATATCACAAACCCCCTGCTGGACCCTCTGCAGTTTGCATATCGGGCCAATAGATCTGTGGATGATGCAGTCAACCTGGGCCTGCACTTCATCCTCCAGCACCTAGACTGCCAGGGGACGTATGCGAGGATTTTGTTTGTTGATTTTAGCTCTGCATTCAACAATATTGTGCCAGAGCTACTACACCCCAAACTTTACGCGTTGACTGTGCCTGAACCCCTCGATCACCAGCTTTCTGACAGACAGGAAGCAGCATGTGAGGCTGAGAAAGCACATCTCGGACCCGCAAACCATCAGCATAGGAGCACCGCAAGGGTGCGTACTCTCCCCACTCCTCTACTTTCTCTACACCAATGACTGCACCTCCACTGATTGGACTGATCCAGGATGGGGAAGAATCTGCCTACAGACAGGAAGTGACACAGCTGGTGCCATCGCAACAACCTGGAACTCAATGCTCTTAAGACAGTGGAATTGATAGTAGACTTTAGGAGAGCTCCCCCTCCCATCACCTCACTCAACATCAACAACACCACAGTCAGATCTGTGGAGTCATTTAAGTTCCTGGGATCCATCATCTCCAAGGACCTAAAATGGGGGCTATCTTCGACTCTTTGAATCACTTCCCCTGGAAGGCGACTCCGAACTGTCAAAGCTGCCACAGCCAGACATAAAAACAGCTTTTCCACAAGTAGTAGCTCTACTCAATAACCAAAAATGCAGAACTCACCAACTTCATCAACTTCACCACCAATTTCCATCCCGCACTCAAATTCACTTGGACCATCTCCGATATCTCCCTACCATTTCTAGATCTCACCGTCTCCAACACAGGAAACAAACCATTCACTGGCATCTGCTACAAACCTACTGACTCCTATAGATATCTTTACACTTCTTCCCACCCTGCTTCTTGTAAAGACTCTATCCCCTACTCCCAATTCCTCCGTCTTCGCCGCATCTGCACCCAGGATGAGGTTTTCCATACCAGGGCATCGGAGATGTCCTCATTTTTAGGGAGCGGGGATTCCCCTCTTCCAGTATAGATGAGGCTCTCACTAGGGTCTCCTCCATATCCCGCAGCTCCACTCTTACTCCATCTTCCCCCACTCGTAACAAGGACAGAGTCCCCCTTGTCCTCACCTTCCACACCATCAGCCACCGCACCGTAATCCTTCAACATTTTTGCCACCTCCAAAGGGATCCGACTACTGGACACATCTTCCCATCTCCACCCCTTTCTGCTTTCCGCAGAGATCGTTCCTTCGGTAACTTCCTGGTCAACTTGTTCTCACCCACCCGAACCACCCCCTCCCCAGGTACCTTCCCTTGCAACCGCAGGAGATGCAACACCTGTCCCTTTACCTCCCCCCTCGACTCCACCCAGGGACCCAAACAGTCTTTCCAGGTGAGGCAGAGGTTCACTTGCACTTCCTTCAACCTCATCAACTGCATCCGCTGTTCCAGGTGTCAATTTCTCTACATCGGCGAGGCCAAGCGCAAGCTCGGAGATCGTTTCGCTGAACACCTCCGCTCAGTCCGCATTAACCAAGCTGATCTCCCGGTGGCTCAGCACTTCAACTCCCCCTCCCATTCCCAACCTGACCTTTCTGTCCTGAGCCTCCTCCATTGTCAGAGTGAGGCCCAGCGCAAATTTGCGGAACAGCACCTCATATTTCGCTTGGGTAGTTTACATCGCAGTGGTATGAACATTGACCTCTCCATCTTCAGATAGCCCTTGCTGTCTCTCTCCATCCCCTTCCCCATCCCAGTTCTCCACCAGTCTTACTGTCTCCGCCTACATTATTTCTCTGTCCTGCCCCCTTCCCTGATATCAGTCTGAAGAAGGGTCTCTACCCGAAACGTCGCCAATTCCTTCTCTCCATAGATGCTGCCTCGCCTGCTGAGTTACTCCAGCATTTTGTGTCTACCTTCGATTTTACCAGCATCTGCAGTTCTTTCTTAAACAATTATCACTATACCTGATATGATATTTTGCAGATTTGGTGTAGGTTATTCAGAATAAGGAAAATAGAAGTATCTGCATAGCCTTTCATAGGTAGTTGAAAAGGGACATGGGTGTTAGTATACCGAGTAATTTATAACAGAATAATCAAATCAGTCCCCTCCCAATTCAACATTGTAGAGTTGAGGGTCAAATAGATTATTCCAATAGATGGAGCACATTATTCACACAAAACATGCACCAGAAAAAGGAGCTCAGCAAGGGATTAGCAGGAGGAGCGAGGAGGAGTGAGGAAGTACGTGAAGGATTTTCTCAAAGACGCTTTGAAATTTGTAGCATCCTTTCCATTCCGTGGGACTCACTTGTCTCTCTTCAAATCAAAATGGAGAAGGGACTGGAATGACAGTGAGAACGTTATGTCTCATGTCAGGATTATGCAGAAGCCCAACAGGGCCCATTTTGGGCTCATCAGCCTTCTCAGAATGATGAAAATGGTGGTAGCTGTCCTCAACCTCAACGGACCATCCAAAAAGAAACAAGTGTTATAAGAACCCTGATCTCATTTTCATTCTCAGTAAATAGAAATAGTTGTACAACACTAAGTGGAAAATGTAAATAGCTGATTAACACAAGATCTCAGACTTATCGCAACTATGATTCAAGAATTAATTTGCTTGCTTTGAAGGAAATGGTGTAGATTGAGTGCGGACAAAATCTATGTTTTTAAAAACTTGAAGAGAGTGGAAACCTGCAGATTTAATGGGTCATTTGAAAAGGAGAAGCTAGGAGAAGTCTATTAAATTATACACAAAGATTTCCCCGGCTGAAGAAAGAAAGTACAAAAGAGACTTATTTGCAAGTAACTGAATGCTATCTTGTGAGGCAAACTGGAGTGGGAAAGACAGCAAAGCTACAAAAACCATTTAATGAACTTCAATTGCAATCTAATTTACATATGATGAAACACATGAGGTATGCATAAATTGCTTGAAATTATTATTACTATTACAATTACTACTAAAAATGATATGCTGGAATTTCAGAGATATACTTAGAATTTAAATCTAATTGGTATGCCTGGAGCCTGCAGAAGCCTGAAGGGACTGTAGAATAGAATTCAATGTCACTGATTAGAATCATTTGTTGAGCTGTTATGCATCCAATGTGTCCTCTGTACAAATTCTGTCCTTTTTTATTTCCTTGAGTTGGAGTGAGCATTGCCTGCAGGCCAACACTTATTGGCAATCACTAATTACTCAAGTATCTGTGAAGGGGTGCCTTCTTGAACTTTTACTTGGAATTGTGGTGAAGATGATTCTTGGTCAGGGCATTCTGGGATTACTGTACACCGCAGCCATGATGCATTGATGGTTAGAGGATTGAGTAAGGAGGATGATATACTCTATGTCATAAGGTCATAAGTGATAGGGCCCATCCAGTCTACTCTGCCATTCAATCATGGCTGATCTATCCCTCCTAACCCCATTCTTCTGCCTTCTCCTCATAACCTCTGACACCCATACTAATCAAGAATGGCACCTGTACTAATCAAGAAATGTGGTGCCAATCAACTGACTACTTTCTTTTGTCCATTGTTAGAGCATTTCACACCCAGTCAAGTGGAGTGGAGTCCATTACATTGTTCACATATACCTTGTAGACAGTGGGAAAAACAACAGAGAGGTTTCTGGTAAATGGTTACTCCACTCACCCTGAAGACGATAATGTTGGAAGACATGGCACTGGGAGCAATATTATTAAAAGGAAAGTCTTTTGTATTTCTCTTCTTGGAAGTGGTAATTGCCTGACACATTTGTAGCGGAATATTACTTACCATTTATCACCCCATGTCCTACATCGACCTTTTAATAATGTTATCTAGATCTTAATGCATGCAAGATAGACTATGCCCACTCCCCAACACAAATATGCCTTTGTGCATACATTGTTTGCTATAAAATAAGAATGTATCACTGGTACATAGGGTGATGAAGTATTTACACAATGTTTTGTGTAACTTTCTCCGCAACCAAATATTTAATTAGCAAACATACTGTGACAGTAAAATGTTTTCCCATGCTAATTAGATTTCACATTATGTATTTTAACATCTAATATATTTATTTCCACACACCCCTCA